>NC_141037.1:43205000-43227500 GCF_052040795.2 Danio rerio
TTGATGGGAGCATCTCAAGCCTTTTTTGAAAAACGGCTCTAAAGATTATTCAAATGAGTGCATTGAATATATTCTATTTTAAGCCCTCTATCCCCATGTGTCCTGTTTATTTCAAGATTTTGGACTCCATCGGTAATCTACTATCTGGGCCCAGACTTGGTTGAGCAGTGTTTATTTATTGATTACAGTTCTCTTTGTGGGCCTTGCAGTTGCAGCTTAGATGCAATCAAGTCCAGCTTAATGAGTCCATGCATACAAATAGATTTTCCCCATGCCCTGTTTTGACCAGTATTGATTAGCTCTCCTGAGTTATCAGGAAAAGGGATCTGTCATTTTGTTCACATCATGACACTTTTTTTCTGATGCTCAGGACTGTGATTGACTGTCCTTTCCAAGAGGATCTTAGGCCAAGCTAATAAGACATGACACATTACTATGTTTTTTTTTTTTTTATTGAACAACAAATATACAATTTTAACATGACATCCAAAATTCAAAAGTAACTAATAACATAAATTAAAATAAATTACAAAAATTAAACAAATGAAACAGACAATACAACATAGAGGTCTTTACAATGATAATATTTTAACTTAACCAATTAACAGCAAGAGTACTAATCAATTAACTTAAGCTCCTTTGCCACAATAATTGTATTTATACATTTTTCGCTCTTAATATATTGGAGCGATTCTATATACAAATGAAAGTCTGCAATAGCAACCTTTAAACAAGGTTTAGAGTTATTTAACCTGCATTTATGAATATGAAATTTACCGAACAAAATTAAAAGATTCAATAAAAATTCCACAGATAAATTGTTTGAAACAAAATAACAAATAACGTCTTTGGGGGTCAAATTGCAACTAAAACCTGATTTTTTTTTGACATATAATGATAGATCTTCCCAAAATTTTTTTTGAATATTCACAGTCATAAAAAAGATGAATCAACGTCTCTGGGTGATGTAAACAAAATGAACAGTTTCCATCCGTCTGCGTAAATTTAGATAATGTTTGATTACAAACATAAATGTTATGTAAAATTTTTAAATGTAATTCCCTGTACTTGTTACCTAAGCAAAAACGAAAAGGAAGCATCCAAGCTTTTTTCCACACAATATCATGGAAGTATACATTCCAAAAAAATTTTCCTCTAGGTTGTAATGCTCTATTTTTGCAAAATATTAATCTAATAACTTTGTTTGTACATTTTTTACTACAAAAGTCTACCCCATTTAAGTAAAGAGCAGGATCATTTTTATTAATATTGATACTATATGAAGACATATGACTTCTCATTAGCATTAACAAACCAGAGGGGATGGCTTTTGTTACATAGTTATATTCTTTAAATTTAATAGGGAATGACCATCTTTCCATAAAATTTTTGTAAGAAAGTAAATTAGCTGATTGGTCCAAAATATCAGATAAGAAAAAAATACCTTTATCTGTCCAATTTTGTAGGTAGAGAGATTTCCGATTAACAGTTATATAAGAATTATTCCACAAAATTGCTTTATGGGGTGAGAAATTGTGCACATAACACAGCTTCCATGCCTTAAGAGCTTGTTGATAAAAATTGGACAATGTTACCGGTAGTTTCTTAACAGAATAATCACATGTTAGAAAAAAACGCAATCCTCCAACCTTTTTGAAAATATTATATGGTATAAAAAACCAAATTGAATCTGCTTTCAATAAACAATTCCTTAGCCATTTAACTTTAAAAGTATAGTTTAAGTCAAAAAAATCTAAAAGTTCAAATCCCCTATCTTTTCTTGGCCCTTGAATTACTTCCTTTCTTAAATGATGATGTCTGTTTCTCCAAACAAATTGTATAAATAAATCATTAATTTTTTTACAAATAGCATCTTGAACAAAAAGGGATAAAGCCGGGTAAACAAATCTAGACACTCCTTCTACTTTAGTCAACAAAACTCTTCCAATAATAGATAAATCCCTTTGAAGCCAGTTATTAAATATACCTTGAGCTTTTTTTATTTTAGGGGAAAAATTTAAATCTTGTCTCTCTGATAAATTTTTTGTTATACTTATTCCTAAATATTTTACCGTCTTTTTAACAGGTATATTACATAAACTTTTTACTTCAGAATTATAAAGTGATATAATTTCACATTTTGTCACATTTAAGGTTAATCCAGATGCAATAGAGAAATCATTTACTAATTGCAAAGCTGCAGGTAACTGATCTTTATCTTTTAGAAAAAGAACGGTATCATCAGCAAGTTGAGATATCCTTATTTCTTTATTAAATATGGTAATACCTTGAATTGCTGATGATTTTAAAACATAAATGGACAGGAACTCTACAACAAGAAGAAATAAAAAAGGAGCAATAGGACATCCTTGACGGACTCCTCTACATATGGGGAACCTTTTAGAAGTATTTGGGTATAAATTTATAGAGCTATTGATATCTCTATGAAACAATTCCATAATAGAAATAAACCTGTCCCCAAAACCGAAATATTTTAATGCCATAAACATAAATTGGTGCTCAATAGTGTCGAAAGCTTTATGAAAATCCAGAAAAAGTAGTAATGCTTCAGACTCAATCAAATTAGAATAATCTAACAAATCCAGAATCAATCTAATATTCCAACTTATGTGTCGCCCAGCCATGAAACCAGTTTGATACTCGCTAATAATTTCATTTAGACCTTCCTTTAAGCGTTTTGCATAAATCAAAGATAATAATTTATAATCCACATTAAGTAGTGTTATTGGGCGCCAGTTGTCTAAAATCATAAGGTCTTTATTAGGTTTAGGAAGCAAGGTTATTAATCCTTGTTTCAAAGAGGTTGGTAACTCCTTTAGCTCAATAGATTCCTTATACATTTCAAATAAAGGATTTTCAATTATATTCCAAAAATGCAGATAGAACTCCACTGAAAGACCATCTGAGCCTGGAGACTTATTTTTTTTCATTGAACGTATTGCTATTTCCATCTCAAGCTTACTCAGATTTCCTTCGCAAGTATCTTTAAATTGAGGTGAAATAGGAGAGACAGAAGATTTAACAGATTCAAAAAAATTATAACATTTATCCTTTTGAAATACAGATTTATATAATTGGGAATAAAAGGACTCTACATATGTTGAAATTAACTTAGGATTTGAAGTAATAACATCATCAATTTTAAGTGAGGAAATCATTTGCCTTTTATAATTCCGCTTTTCTAGTGAAAAAAAGTAACTTGTATTTTTTTCTCCATTTTCTAACCATTTGGCTCTTGAACGAATAAAAGCACCTTTTGCAGTATCAACGTAAATTTGGTCAATTTCAGATTTTATAGTTTCTAATCTAACTTTTTCATCCTCTGTTAGATTATCTTTTTTTAAATAAATATTTAACTCGTTCATCAATGACCGTTCCTTATTCAAGTTATTGTTTTTAACTTGTTTACTAAAATATATGGCTGACTGTCTAACTTTAAACTTAAATAATTCCCATTTGCTAGAATGTGACATTTGATTATTGACACACATTACTATGTTATACAGCACACTGTGTCATCCGTGAGGTCATAGGTGAGTGTGTGGAATAGAATAAACCATACCTGAAGCCATGAAGAAAATGTTTTTTTTCTATCTCATTATTCATTTGAAAAAAATTCTGACCAATGCTTATGCTGTAAGCGATCATATTTCTTTACATCAGTAACACTTACGGTAAATTCCTGTTTCCAATTACATTTATTGATCATCTTGTTACCGTGACTGGAAATGTTAATCAGACAGGTTTTTCATACCTCTTTAATGGCGCTTCACAGAATTATTTTATGAACAGATTGATGGTTTGTTATTATTGATCGCTTAGCCCATAAGGAGAGAAAAACTCATAACTCTGACATTAGTATCAGTAGAGGAAAGAACTAAGAGCTCTGACAAGAGTTTATTATGTTCTACATCACTAAAACACACACACACACACACATACTTGTGCATGTGTTTATGAGGACTATGCTTTGATGTAATAATTTTTATACGGTACAAACTGTTTATTTACCTACCCCTTATGCCAGTGGTCCTCATTGGATCAATGGGTACCAGGTTCCACAAGAAATCATTAATTATTTTTATTTTATGTATTATTTGAGTCTGAAAAATCTTTTATTTTGAAAAAGCTTTTATTCTGAAAAATGTCTACATTCTCTAACTTACTTCTCAATCACCTGAGCGCCCAGATTTATCTACAAGTAGCAAAATGAGTAAGAAACAAACGTCTTTGAAGACTTTCTTTGCTAATGGGTAAAGGCCCAGTGAAGGACCTATAAATTACCAAGGAATAGGTCCGTAATCTTTTTGTCAACAAATCAGGTTTATCCACCATGTCTGTACAAGAAGATCAACTGCTGGAGATTGCAAATGATGGCGGCTTTTTAGAACCGTTCACATATCATGTTCTAGCATTCGCGCAAGTTCATTATTTCCAATGGAGGTGCGCAGCATGAATGCGCCTTCCAGATGCACACAGTTAAATGAATGCAGGCAGCGCACCACAAGTTGCGTGACAAGAACTGATTAATCAGCTTCGGCTTGTGTGAAATATACACATTTCGGTCGAATAATCAATTGACAAACACTGAACACCCAAACACTGCAGTGCTTTGTAATTGCATTTATAAATAAAACTTGTAACAGCAATGTTTTGTCAGCCCAGATTCGGTATTGCTCTACTTGGGCAAATTTGGTACACTGTAATAATAATAATAATAATAATAATAATAATAATAATAATAATAATAATATCAATACTGTAATAATAATAATAATAATAGTAATAATAATAATAATAATACATTTTATTTAAAGGCACCTTTCTGGTAACTCAAGGACACCATACAATAAAACAAGAGCATTAAAACAAGAAAAATAATTTGTATTAAAAAAAAATACGTAGCAATTGTGCAAATACAATTAATTATTAAAAGTCATCTTAAATAAATGGGTTTTGAGTCTTGATTTGAATAGGTTGAGGGAGTCAATGTTTCTGATGGCAGGTGGTAGTGAGTTCCAAAGTTGGGGAGCAGAGTGGCTGAATGCTCTATTGCGGATGGACGATAGATGAGCAGAGGGAACATACAAGCGGAGGGAGGATGAGGATTGCAGGGTACGAGAGGGAACAGCAATGTGGATAAGGGCAGACAAATATGGAGAGACGAGATTGTTAATGGCATTGAATGTTAACAGCAAAATTTAAAAATCGATTCAAATATGAACTGGTAACCAGGGAAGCTGCTACAGGACAGGGGTGAGGTGATGAGAAGAAGGGGTTCTGGTGATGCTACGGGCAGCTGAGTTCTGGACCATCAGAAGCTTACGCAGGGAGTTATGAGTTGAGACCAATGAGAAGGGAGTTGCAGTAATCTAAACGAGATGTGACAAGGCTATGAACAGCAGTGGCATGAGGGGTAAGGGAAGGGCGAAGTCGGTTAATGTTGCATAGTTGGAAGTAAGCAGACTGGGTCATGTTATTGATGTGAGAATCAAAAGATAGGGTGCCATCAAGGATGAAACCCAGGCTCTTAACCTGTTAGAGGGATAAATGGAACATCAAAAGGAAGAGAAAAGTACACACACATACACACACACCCACCTTTGTTTTTGTGAAAAGTGGGGAAATTACATAGGTTTCCATTAATTTTATACTGTCCAAACTGTATATTGTATTGCCCTCACCCCACCCCACCCCTAAACCCAACCATCACAGCAGACTGTGTGCAGCTTTACTCTCTGATTAAACTCATTGCGTAGGGTTTATAAGCTTTTTGATAAATAAGGATGTCATAAATTTCCTCATATTTCACCTCCTTTTTGTAATTCCTGTGTCATACCCATGTCATTTTACAGATTTGTGTCCTGATATGTCACAAAAACACATACACACACACACACACACACACACACACACACACACACACACACACACACACACACACTTAGGATGCAGGAGAAAAGTGCAACACCATCTGTAAAACCCAACAGTCAACTTTATCAAATGAAATGAGTGTAGTTAACTCCAAATTGATTAACTGAAAGTTAATTCTACTCATTTGAAAATAGTTTTGAACTCATTGTTGAAGGAATCAGTTGATTAAATACCTCCTTCAAGCTAAATTGAGTAAGTTCACAGTACTCATATAGATTAGTTGTTTTTTTTTACTCAAATGGTTTGTTGCAATCGGTTTCCTTAAACAGTTTGAGTTGCCTTAACTTATAGGGTTTTACAGTACTTAATTGGTTTGTTATCTTCATTTATTGGGTTTTACTGTGCTGTAAAGGCTTCAAAAAAATTTTACAGTTCACAATACTCAGTAGGATTAGTTTTTGAACTTAAATTGTTTGTTGCAATCGGTTTCCTCAAATGGTTTGGATTACTATAACATTTTGGGGTTTACAGTGTAGGCTTATTGGAAATACCAATGCAATGCCATGGCAATTCGTAACTTTTTGATTTTGTGGCTAATTTGTATGAATTCGGATGAGTTCAGTCGTATGAAAATGTACAATTTGCTCATCACCTAATGACGATTGGGGTTAGGGTTGGGTTTGGGTGCCATGCCTCCTTTACAAAATCTTACATTTTCGCACGACTGAACTCGTACGAATTAGCCACTAAATTGAAAAAATGTAAAATAGTTATGTTTCCTTGTGAGATCAGGCTGGACATACACACTTAAGCCTATGTTTTAGTGAAACTGCGAAAAAACGTATTTAAACATAGTTTGACTTCTACATTTAATGAACAGTACAAGGCAGTACGATGGCAACAACTTTTGTTCCTTTTTACACTAATGCTATTTACAAGGCCATATTATCAACAATTGAAGGAATAGTTGGTAACACTATATTTTGATGATCCATTTGAGCATTAGTATACTGTCAGCTTAATATCTGCTGAGACTGCTCCTTCAACAGACATTTAACTGACCATAAGAAACTTTGCAAGTACATATGAACTTACACTAACCCAACCCAACAGTCTGCTTATAACCTAATGAGAATTAGTTGGCATGTGGATGTAATGTAACTTAAATTTAACAAACGGACCATCAAAATATGTGTGATTGAATATTGTCATGCAGTTCTTTGCTCAACACCACATAAATACCACAAACAACTTGACTGTGTCTGTGATTTGCATTCATATATGTTTGTCTCATCTGTCTATATTCGCATAGGTTTTCTGGCATGGTTAGTTTGTTTAGTAGCTCATTTGTATGGTGATGTACATGCGATGCACATAGCTCAGGATCATGTCCAGTGTCAATGTAAGATCAAAGTTAAACTACATAACTGCAAGTGACTTTTCACCAACATTTTCTTTTGAAAACAGTAGTGATTGAGTTTAATTTCAGTGGTGAGTGGTGAATTGTACAACAAGCACCACCTTCTTATGGACATATACAAAAAGAATGCATGTCTTATATATTTATCAAACATTTTAGGTTTGTAATAAGGTAGACATTTTTCCTCCACATCGCACAATGCACAGCGCACTGGACTACGGTAGCTGGATAAGTCCATAAAGGCGCCGTACTTTTAGCGGTTGGGTCTGTTCTAGTTCTGATAATCTCAAAACAAACAAACTACTCCAGGGTTCGTTTGAAAGCTTTTTTGGTCTGCTTTTGATGCGGGCTTGATTGTGATTGCAACATTCACACCTGCCCAAATGAACCACACCAAGAGGTTAAACAAACTGTAGTGGGATTCAACCAAACTAAATAAGGCAGGTGTGAAAACATCCCAAGTGAACTGATTTAATTGAGGCAGATACTTCACCAAAAAGTTGGAAATCTCTATATACAGTAACAAAGAATTGCAATGGACATTACATTATAGCAACAAATATATTTAAAGCACATATAGATCCTTTGCAAGGGGAAGAATGTTATTTCTGTTGTATTTAAGAGATGCTTTTTGAAAAAATGGGCATGTTCATAGATTTTCAACAGATTGCTCTTCAAATATTTGCACAATTTGCATTTATTTTGCAAAGATTATTGCTATTCATTGATTGCTCTGTAGCTCCACATTCTTTTCATAACCATCATTAAAATCTTTTGTGACTTCTGCCACAATAGACACATCCTGTTAGCTCGATCCAGATGGGACTGCCTTTGTTGCCCCTGAAATTGGCAACAGTAAAGGGAGTTGGATGCACTAAAAAAGATTCAAAAGACTGAGACTCCTTGTTTGCTAGTATGTGTTTTGAGGACAAGAAGCTCTTACAAGCCGCCATTTTTATACACACACACACACACACACACACACACACACACACACACACACACACACACACACACACACACATAAGTGATTATAATATAATAAGTGATTATACTGAAGTTTAGCTTTAAGGACATAATTTGCAAAACTATTCTAATTGATGTTTACATTCAGCAGAAAAAAAAGTCATTCTCCTTGATTAGTGGCACCTTCACGTAACATTTATTGAAATATCGTCATACAATATGCGTGGGAAAAAAAAAAAAGTATGCTGTATATTTTATGCTGAAAGTTTTATTTTGATTTTGATGTGTTATCAAATGTTTAGACATCTTGAGTAAATAATAATAACAACAATAAAAATGAATATAGCTGCAAGAAGCTATTATCGAGGCCAAGCAGCCCAGCGGCCACATCATAAACAAGCACAGCAACAAGCCACAGGGCAATGGGAAAATTTGATAATTTTTTTAGCAGTAGGGTATGAGATAAATTTGATAGAAATTAGGCTAAGGAGAGATTTCCAAACAGATTTCCAGGGTTGCCACAGCGGAATAAACCGCCAACTTATCCAGCAAGTATTTACACAGCGGATGCCCTTCCAGCCGCAACCCATCTCTGGGAAACATCCATACACACTCATACACTACGGACAATTTAGCCAACCCAATTTACCTGTTTCGCATGTCTTTGGACTGTGGGGGAAACCGGAGCCACCGGAGGAAACTCACGCGAAGGCAGGGAGAACATGCAAACTCCACACAGAAACGCCAACTGAGCCGAGGTTCGAACCAGCGACCCAGCAACCTTCTTGCTGTGAGGCGACAGCACTACCTACTGTGCCCCTGCCTCGCCTAATTTATAATTTATTTTAATTTAATTTGTTAAGACTTTTTTTCCACTGGTGTGTTGGCCAATTAAAGGCTGTGTATGTACCTAGGCCTATTTAGAGTGCTGAGATGTTACGATGTTACAGAGGACTTATTTTATTTGTTTGTTCCCTTGTGGGCTAAAGCCTATGTTTGTTACGAATAAATTATGTTAAAACATATAAATGACTCATTTTCAAAAGAGTCGAAAGAGCTGTGTGCCTATGCACATTTGAATAATGTCAGGCTATAAACGGATCCGGGCTTTAAAAAGGTATCAAATAGTGCCTATCAGGCTTGCGTCGAATTCTGTCGGGCTCCGGCCCTATCAGGCCTATTTTTTTATGGACCAATTACAGCTCTAGTTTCAATACTTCAAAGCATTGCAGTTATTCAGCCTTTAATGTCATCTGGCAGCATTACATCTCATTTGTGCATGTGCTAAATGTCAAGTTTTGTCTATTGACTCGAATGCTATTAACTTTTAGTGTACTTAGTCTGAAGATGATCCAAGTCAAATTTGGTGAAGATTGGACCAACAGTCTGGGAAGAGTTAAAAAAAGAATGGTGTCAATTAAATCAAAATGGCAGACAGGAAGTTTGGCAGATTAGGGCATAATAGGTATCTGTGTTCTCAGCATGAGCCAAGGAATAATTTGAGACCAATTTCATCAAAATAAGCATGTGCATTCAAAAATTATTATCAAATTTGTATGTTTTATTAATAATGGCTAATGAATGTCTTATAACTCCTGACCCATAGGTGGCGCTGTCACCAAATTTCTATGGTGTGGTCAGTGTGAGGGTAAAATGACAGAACTAAAATGTGGTGTCATTATCTTTAACTATGGCTAAAAGGTGGACAAGAAGTTTGGTTAATTAAGGCATAATTGTTATCAATATTTTAGGAAAAGGCGAGGCAGTGGTGCAGTAGGTAGTGCTGTTGCCTCACAGCAAGAAGGTCGCTGGGTCGCTGGTTCGAATCTCGGTTCAGTTGGTGTTTCTGTGTGGAGTTTGCATGTTCTCCCTGCCTTCACTTGTGTTTCCTCCACAGTCCAAAGACATGCGGTACAGGTGAATTGGGTAGGTTAAATTGTCCGTAGTGTGTGTGTGTGAATGTTCGTGTGGATGTTTCCCAGAGATGGGTTGCAGCTGGAAGCGCATCCGCTGTGTAACAACTTGCTGGATGAGTTGACGGTTCATTCTGCTTTGGCGACCCCGGAAAAATAAAGGGACTAAGCCGACAAGAAAATGAATGAGTGAATTAATTTTTAGGACAACCAAAGGAACATATCAAGACAAGTTTCATAATAATAGGCAAAAAAAGTCAAATGTTATTAACATTTTTAGTGCTGTCGCCTCACAGCAAGAAGGTCGCTGGTTTGCTGGTTCGAACCTCAGCTCAGTAGGCGTTTCTGTGTGGAGTTTGCATGTTCTCCCTGCCTTCGCGTGGGTTTCCTCCGGGTATTCCGGTTTCCCCCACAGTCCAAAGATATGCGGTACAGGTGAATTGGGTAGGCTAAATTGTCCGTAGTGTATGAGTGTGTGTGTAAATGTGTGTGTGGCTGTTTCCTAGAGATGGGTTGCGGCTGGAAGGGCATCCACTGCGTAAAAAACTTGCTGGATAAGTTGGCGGTTCATTCCGCTGTGGCGACCCTGGATTAATAAAGGGACTAAGCCGACAAGAAAATGAATGAATGAATGAAATATTGTTATAACATTTTACCAAAAGGTGCCGCTAGTCCAGTAAGCAACCGTCTGAAAAAGACTGTTCTGCAGATGTTTACCTCCCACAGCAAACATTGTTGATGTGTTTAGGGGTATATGTGTGCAGCATAACACATTTACAACACTGCCCACTGCAGCGCAAGTGTTCAAATACAGTATACAATCACTCATTATTTTTCTCTTCTTTTGTGGGTTTGCTTGTACTCCTATCCATATGTTGAACAAAAAATAACAGTATCTCTATCATTTGGAGTGCCACAATTCACACAAAATTCCAATCCAAAGCACAGTTCAATTAAAAATAGCATAATGATTTATCACCAAAGTAATAGTTTTTTATGTGACAAACAAGGATCAATCAAAAATGATGAGTAATTTGATTAAATTAATCAATCAATCATTCAATCAATTAATTAATTAAAAATGTGCTTTCAGGATCCATCCCTGAAAGAAAAGACTAGGAAAATACAGAAGCAGCTGTTATCTCTGCTAGGGTCAAGAACATGTGTTCACCCGTGATGGAATCAATTAAAAGAAGTCAGCCCACTCACTTACAAGACGTCACAAAGATCTGCCAAGTGTCAGCCTCAATTAATTCCCATCAGCCTCTGCCTCATGTAAAATGCATTGCTAACCAGCACAACAATTCCTTTTGGTAAATTAGAGCTCCAAGATAAAGGTGGGAGGCATATGGGGTCTCATGTTTCACATCTACTATTAATAACAAAAGTTATTATAGCACCAGGATCACAAGGTCCTCCGAGAACTCCCCCCACCACCTCCCTTCATTCATTTGTTTAACTGAAGTCAATTGATAATGAGGACAATGTATGATAATTATATTAAGAATTAAATTAATTGAGGAGTCAGAAGAGATTTAGTTGTCGGGTAAACCTGCAAAGCTAATTAAGTTCCTGAAGCAAACTTTCCAATCAGCACAATAATCCACGAGCCTTCGGTCTATTATAGGAAAGATTAATTGGTTTGCTGTTATCCCAGGGGGCTTTCACTTCAAATAGAAGCCCCGAATCGAGGTAGTGAATAGCAGACAACAGCGGTTGAGTCAGTGAAGCTGGAGAGGTATACAAAACCATGTATTGCTTCTACTATGTTGATGCAAAACTGTTGTCAGGATAATAATACACAAATGTGTAAGCACAATACACAAATAAATGTAAATACTCACTGGTTAATTGTTTAATTTATAATAGTGCTGTAAATAACGTTGAAGCTATTGGCTAAAGAGAGCTCTCCGATTGGTTATTCACCAGCAAATCAAAGTGTGATATTAATAACTGAAATGATGTAACCAAGAGAACACAAAAGATGGCTGTAACTTCGTTGCATTTGCAAACTATATGAGAGCTGCATTCACTCCAGACACAGATAAAGCATCAAGCGTGATTGATTTTCAAGTTAAGACAATGAAAAGATGCAAAATCTTAAATTCAGCGAACATTCATGCCACATTAACCAATCATGAACTTTGTTTTGGGGCATGTTTATGATGGTTATTGTTGGTGTCCCGGGGTTAATTTTTTTTTTTGCTGACACCAGACAACAGTTCATCAAACTGGGCTTGGCTCAGTCGGAAGCATCGCTGAAAGCTTCCATCATCCAGGTTTCTGGAGGAGTTTATGAACTCACAGAGCTGGGTTCACCTCTGAAGGAATCTAGTAGACTCAGACACTGCTCCAAATGAATCTACGCTGTTTTTTTTGTCATAAAAGCACATAAACACATCTATTCTCGCAATAAAATCCATGTTAGCATTTAGCAACGAAGCTACAATAAGCGGGCAGACAGAAGCCCTGCCCACGATGTGAATCTGTGTCTATTGTGAAATGAACTTGACAAGCGAATGAAGTGGATTTGACGCTTGAATGAAACAAGTAAACTCAAAATATTTACACATCTATTTACACACGAATATCATGCCGCGTCTGGTTTGAACACAGCATTAGATTATTAGACATATTTGAATTGTTTTAGTAGTACTAAAAGCTGCTTCAAGACTTCACACCTAGCTATTTCTTGATATTAATTGCAGGTTTGGCAGGCTGTCCCAGGAAAAAACCCTGAGCTTGTAGATACTCTAACCACCTGGTCTCAAAGCATATGAGGGGGTCCGAGATCAGATAGGTGGGAGACATGATGGGGGATTTTTTAAAAAACAAGGATAAAAGAGGAAGTACAAACTGGACTATTTTTTGGAGGTTTAGATTCGTATGATTGGTTTATCAATGACTGTTGATGCGGACCAGCCATATTCAATCAAAAGCATGTTATCCTCTCAAAAGTAGTTTACAAAACTTCACTTTGTTTGTGGGTTGTATGTGCACATTGCATGTTTAGGTTTCCCTTTGTGCAATGAGAAAACACACTACTGCCTTTCATGTAGGCACAGAATACACTCTCTTTTTAGACAGCTACCATCTATTTTATGCATTCACATGCAGGTTTTTGGTCCAGATTTTTATTTGCAGTAGTTATCTGGCATCTGCTTGGTGTGTCCCGGGCTTAAAGGTACCATTGTCCAGATAACCAGCTGGAGTGTCAACAAGGTAAACTATAGAGCACTCCACACATAACCTTTGCCAGTCATCCAGACTACATTGCCCATAATGTGTTACACCTTTACAGCTGATACACTTGCCTGAGCTGTATCCAAAGTCAATACCTGAACTCTTAAATATTGCATTATTTGAGAAAGTGGTCTGAAACGGTGAAATGGTCAAATGGTGTCTGAAACCATATTGAACATTCCATTCCACTCCATCCCTCCAATCCTACATACAATCCATGTACACTCTACGGTTAGAGGATACCCATAATGTGATAACCACTGTGGAAATTTGCATGCTGAATAAGTTTCCATGTCTGTAGTTTGCATAAGTAATTGTATATCTATCTATCTATCTATCTATCTATCTATCTATCTATCTATCTATCTATCTATCTATCTATCTATCTATCTATCTATCTATCTATCTATCTATCTATCTATCTATCTATCTATCTATCATCTATCTATCTATCTATCTATCTATCTATCTATCTATCTATGCTGAACAGATAACTATTGCTCCTCCTGAGCCCCCATGAAGCTTTATAGAACTCAAACCTCGCACTCAATTTCAAAGAGCAAGAGTATGGCAGAGTTTAGCTCCAACTTTCCTTAACACATCTGCCAAAAATTTTCTGGTTGGCACTGATGTGTTTAAACAGCGATGATGGATGCTGGAATGACAGCCTTACGCAAAGTTAGTCAACCTCTCTGGCCTTTATATATCACTCCAGAGCTTTAATCATGGATATCTGGGCATTTTCTGACAAGGTGTCCAATCTAATTTCCCAATGAATTATTGTCTGCAGTGTCCCCTATAGAGGTCATTCGACAGGTACAGATGAAAGATGAATATCAGTGTTGCCCACTTGGCAGCGGAAAAACCTTCTAGGTGTATTGTTAGAAAGGTTAACATATCATTCAAGTGATTCTTTTGAAAAAGATACTGAATTAACAGTTTAAACATTTCCAGTATTTAGTTTGTATAAACCAAATTTTATACAAAGCTTGAGGAAGTTAATACTATGACCACAAATTCAGTCATGTTTAGGGTCAAATTTTAGGCAATAGGCAAAAATACATTGTATGGGTCAAAATTATTTTTCTTGCCAAATATTTTTAGAAATCAAGTAAAGATCATGATCCATCAATATATCTATACATTTTATAAGTTTATTTCTATATAGATAGATAGATAGATAGATAGATAGATAGATAGATAGATAGATAGATAGATAGATAGATAGATAGATAGATAGATAGATAGATAGATATATTAGTGGAGGGCCAGTATAAGCGCAAGCGATATTTAAAAAAATATGGTCATTAATTTATTCGCAAAGTTGGGTTGGGAGCTGGGAATATATATATATATATATATATATATATATATATATATATATATATATATATATATATATATATATTCATTCATTCATTTTCTTGTTGACTTAGTCCCTTTATTTATCCGGGTTGCAACAGTGGAATGAACCGCCAACTAATCCAGCAAGTTTTTACACAGTGGATTCCCTTCCAGCCACAACCCATCTCTAGGAAACATCCACACACACATTCACACACACTACGGACAATTTAGCCTACCCAATTCACCTGTACCGCATGTCTTTGGACTGTGGGGGAAACCAGAGCACCCAGAGGAAAATCACGCGAAGGCAGGGAGAACATGCAAAGTCCACACAGAAACGCCAACTGAGCCGAGGCTCGAACCAGTGACCCACCTACTACCCACCTACCTACTGCGCCACTGCTTCGCCATATATATTTATATATATATATATATATATATATATATATATATATATATATATATATATATATATATATATATATATATATATATATATATTTCCAGATATTGAAACAGTTGTTTCTCTGATAAATATGCTCATATTTGTATCCTAACAAAGTATACATCAATTGAAAGCATTCAGATAATGCAATAATCCCAAATTTCCAAAAATTTCCAAAAAACACTTATTTTTTTTCATTCATTTTTTTTTTACACTCTTTTTATTAATTTTCATGCAGCCCCATGAGCAGAACACAGCCTGCAGGTTAATGATTTCAAATAAAAAAATCCATGAAGTCCTTTTCTTGTCAGATGTTGACTTTTAATATTTACTCAGAGATACATAAACAAATTAAAATAATGTAAACAAAATATAACCTCAAATTTCAACCGTCACAGATGCAGTAAAGAGATTTGTGTGACTTTGCTGTTTTCTAAAGAACACACTGCAGTCAGATTTGACAGACTCAGTTCTTAAAGAGCCCGCACACAATTTTTAACATGTTACATATCTCCAATGCCAAATGCAAAGAAAGTCCATCTGAACAACACATATAAATATATTCTAAGTTCTCAAATGCGAACAATTCAAAACATAAATATTTAAAACTGAAATGTAACATTAGTTATTAAATCCAAACAAATAGACTCCTACAATATATATTCAGATATTGCAGAAAAGGACATTGTGATGTTTTAAAGAATAGTGTTGGAGATATAGCTCCTTTAATATTATTATTATTATTATTATTATTAATAATTAATTAAATATTTATTTATTTATTTATATATTTATTTATTTATATATTTATTTATTTATTGCTGAAAAGAGAAGACCTTAGTGTAGCCAATTATGTGCTCTGGTTAGGTCAAATGACATGCAATGTTTTTTGAAGCGCAATTTCTGACAGACTGGTGTTTATTGTGAGGAGTTGCTAAATGCAAATGTAAACGTCAATAAAATACAGGATCAAAGTATGTCAGTTCCACAAAAAAATCTGAAACATAACCTTCAGTAAGGTATGATGACATATTCACAACTCATTTATTTATTTATTTTTTAAAATCAAATTAGTTTTTTTTGTAAATCAATCAAATGTACGTGTTGCCAAATGGCAACACTGTGCAACAGTGGAACATGCAATATTGCAATGGGTTAGCTAGCTAGCAAGATCAGTTGTGAACTTTTAAGTTGTAACCATACCAAAATGAAAGCTAGTAATATAATGTTGATTAGTCGTGTTAATTTGCACTATGGAAAAAAATGTAGTTTTAACGGCAATACTACTTTTGAATAGATATTAATGCAGGTAACGGTGTATTAGTCAGCACCACCATGTTCTGTGGTAAGTGAAACAAGAAAAGGACAGAACTGGCTCTTACTGCAGATGAAAGTGAGGATGAGATGGGTTTTAGTGACCATGAAAATGACGCAGACTGGACATTCGATAGAGACAGTTCAGGTAAGTTAGCTCAGAGGCATAAAAGACAGGTGTAGAATAGTATATAGTATATAGTATAATATATAAATATTGTTAGCTAGTAGCTATATTGTTTTGATGCATCTGGATCTAATATACTTGTTATTTGTTATAATATTTACTGGAGAAAATATTTATATTTACTGTATGTTAAATTTTAAATATCTAAGTTAGATCCCCTGTTGGATCTGTTGGATTTCTTTATTTCATAAAGTACCTTATTTTATTTGATTTTTTTCTTTTACAACACTTTAAGTTAAGCCATTTTTAGAAAAGAAAAACAGTCTTTTTTTATATAGATTTATCATAATGTGTGCGGTAGACGGTTAAACATTACATTGTGTCAACTGTTCAAATAAATCTTCACTGTGAAGTACTACGTTGAAAATGACGCTATTTTAGTCAGTCGTGAACTGAAGTTGGTTGGTCTAAAGCTTAAATCTCCAGGGCTGAAAAGGAGTCCCACTCCAGCCCTGGTAACCCGTACCGACCAGTACTGTACCACTCAGTGGAAACGGGCCAAAAGCTGCTACCACTACCTCAGTCACATATGTGCACACAGGTCTAGCATCTGTACACTCTCATCCCCCATTCAGGTATACACTGGTCTGACACTGAGGGCCCTATCATACACCCGGCGCAATGGGGCGCAAGGTGCGGCACAATACTTGTTTGGTAGTTTCAGCTTGGCGCAAGAGTCGTTTTGAGGCGTTGCACTACGCTGTTTAAATAGCAAATGCATTAACGCTCATTTGTGTGTCCATAGGCGTTCTGGTCTAAAAAGGAAGGCGTTCTGAGGCGCACTGCTGGCGCGTCGCTATTTTGAGAAACTAAAATAGATTTTTCATTAGACCAAAACAAACCCGGTCTAAACTCCGGCGCAGAGTTGCGCCTCGCTTACACACTGCTTAATACGCACAATGGGCAAATATCTTTACATATGAAAAAACTTAAATATTAAGGATATATATAGGATATAATAAGAATAGATATAGGATATAAATATAAAGGATTAAAATATTACAAAACATATTATTTTCTAGCCTACATGAATATGAAAAACCACTGCTTTTATGTCTTCTTCATCTCGGGAGGCTTTTTCAGTTCATTCATAACAATTTGCTTTTGTATAATGTTATTATTATTAGCAGTATTATTTATTATATCCATATTTATATTTGTTTAATTAAAAACAAGCTTAGATTTGTCCACCTGTCAGGTTTTAGACCATATGGGGCACAGCATGTGTTGTAGGATATAACTCAGGTTTTTGAACACACTTCGTTAATATTGTTCATTTATTTGTTTGCTGGAAATTAGAACTGAATTTAGAAATAGTTTTGAAACGAATATTTGCGCTTAACAAACACAATTAATTATTTATAGACTAATTGATGTCTGTGCATAAAGGTTTTCCTATCCAAGAGCGAATGTGAAAATAGATCCATTACCTCTCATTCTCACTCAGTGGATGCTCTGTTTAACAGTTTTCTGTTAAAAAAACTGTCAACTGTTAACTGTTTGCTTGTGAAATGCTCAGTTTTTCCACTTAGACTTACTTTGCGTCCTGTAAATAGCGAATGCGCTTATGGTGCAACGCTGCTGGCTCTTAAAGGGAATGGGAGATGAGACTCTAATTGGTTTATTCTCAAAACACACCTATAACTCATTAAGAAAATAAACTCAACCCTTTTAGATTATGCGCCTTGGCGCAAAGCGGATTTTCCCGTCCGTAAATTAGCAAAAATGCGTTCTGACACGCCCTGAAAGCATTTGCGCCCTGCGTTTTGCGCTCTGCGCATGGACTGTCAAAATAGAGCCCTGAATCTTTAATACTGAGTATCACAGCCAGAGGGCAACTCTTCCGTCTTTTGAGCATAGAATCTTTAGTATTTCTATTCATGAGATCTCACTGGTCAAAACAACCAATTGATACTCCTGAACAGCAGAATGCATAAACATTTATACATTGTAACAGAGTGAACCCTCATTGGTGATTGGTATGTCTTGAACCATATGACTAAGTTGTAATGTTTTAAGCTCTTTTTGGGTTAATATAGATATTCTTTCATAACTTGATACATGATCTGAGCATCATTAATCTGCACTTTTCTGAACCTTGTATTAAACATACCCTTTTTCTGTCTCAAGGTACTCTCCTGAGACCAGCCTCAAAGATAAAAGGAAGGCCACAGTTTCACACTTCTGTGGCTACAATGACATTTCCACCTCATTGACGTCCTTGACTCCCTCGGTTTTCTAATTTCAGGCGGTTATTTCAAGGCACAGATTTCAAACAATGCTATTCGATTCAAGAAGACGCACACATCACAGAAGAACAAGTGAGAGAGATAACAGTCAGTATAAAAGTGTCTATTGAAAACGCTGTCATAAACTACAACAACAACAACACTGTGTTATAGGCCTCCTGTTGTGTTGAAAGGGAGGCATACTCTTGCACTAAACAAAGGAATTGTGAAATACACACTTTATGAAAATATCAGGTTTTAGAACAAACCTGCTGGCAGCAAGCTTTTCAAGACGGTTAGTGGTGTCTGTCGTTGCATTTGAAGTGAATTTTACACAACCTCACAAACAAATATCTACTGATATCTATTCACTACCTGATTTGCACATTCCCATGATGGATGGATGGATGGATGATAGATAGATGTGATAGTTAATGTTATAATAAGTGTGATTTGAAGCATTTATGTCTGCAGCTCAGCATAATCCCTTTTTATATACCTAAAAAAAATATAAAATACACGATGACACAAATAAATATTTGCGCATATCTATTCACTGCCTGATTTGCACATTCTCATGATAGATAAAAAGAAAAATACATTAATTTTTTTTTTATTTTAATCTTTTTCATCATTTTAAAATTGATCTTTGACTTAATTTAGTTAAATTGATTAGGCAGCACGGTATGGTATGGTGTGAATTGGGTAAGTTAAAATGTGTAATTGCTGGATTTTTGAGATTTGGTGTATGAAGGGTGAAAAACAGCTTGCTCTACATTGTTTATATGCTTAATTAATATTGCATAAGTGTTTAACACGATTTAGTGTAACTTCCAATTTAATATCAACTAAAATATATCATGTTATAAGTCCTGGCCAATGTTTTAATTTATTTCTGTCATTATTTTTGCACACACACACACACACAAAAATATATATATTTCTGATAACTGATTTATTTTATCTTTGTCATAATGACAGTACATAATATTTTACTAGATCTTTTTCAAGACACTTCTATACAGCTTAAAGTGACATTTAAAGGCTTAACTAGGTTAATTAGGTTAACTAGGCAGGTTAGGGTAATTAGGCAACTTATTGTTCTGTAGACTATCGAAAAAAAAATTGCTTAAAGGGGCATATATATATATATATATATATATATATATATATATATATATATATATATATATATATATATATATATATATATATTTGAATTTGAATTTGAATTTGAATTTTATTTGACAGATTTTAGACAAACTGTACAAAAAGTATTCCATACACTTTGTTAAAAAAAACTGTCGAGGATAAAAACACAATAAAGCCCTGGGCTTATTTCCATTGTATATATGTGTGTGTGTGTGTGTGTGTGTGTGTGTGTGTGTGTGTGTGTGTGTGTGTGTGTGTGTGTGTGTGTGTGTGTGTGTGTGTGTGTGTGTGTGTGTGTGTGTGTGTATGTAAAATTTGCCTTCTAGTTGATCATTTGATATCAGCAGTGGCTTATATGATAGGCCTCTAGTTTATGTCTATTTTACTTAAATAAAATATGTTCATGCCCTGATTTTTAATTATTTAATTAGGCCAGTAAAGTCTGACTTTGCTCAGACAAAACTCCAGTCACTTTACAGAAATAAAGCACAGTTTAGAACAGGGGTTGGGAATTTTATTTTAGCAAAGAGCCATTTTTGATTTTTTTAGCAAATGCATTTTTAAAAAGGCATTTGGAAATACACACACACACATATGTATATATATATATATATATATATATATATATATATATATATATATATATATATATATATATATGTGTGTGTGTGTGTGTGTGTGTGTGTGTGTGTGTGTGTGTGTGTGTGTGTATTTACACATTTTAAAACGTCCTTTTATTGTTAACCTAGTTCTTATTCATTTTGCTGTAAAAAAAATACATAATAAAGGAATTGTAATTGTATTTTTGATAGGAAAAGGATTTCTGGTGATAGTTATAATTTTTTAAATCGTAAAATATTTTTGATTGAAGACAGCTGGAGAGCCACATATTTTTATTCAAAGAACCATGTGGCTCTAGAGTCATAGGTTCCCTACCACTTGTATAGATTATAAAGTCATGGTGCAGTAAAAAAATAAATAAATAGATAAATATATTTATATATTTATATATATATATATATATATATATATATATATATATATATATATATATATATATATATATATATATATATATATATATATATATATATATATATATTATTGTGTATGACTCTTATGAGCTTGGAGGACTGTATCTATACATCTCTGCAATGACTCAAATTTTGTCCTTAAAATAGTGTTTAAACTTTTTTTAACTGCTTTTATTCTAGCCAAATTAATGTGGACTTTCTCCAGAAGAAAAAAAAATATTATCAGACATACTGTGAAAATGTCCTTGCTCCCTTAAACATCCCTTAAACAAAAAAAAAAAAACAAAAAAAAAAAAAAATTCAAAGGGGGGCTAATATTTCTATAATAATAGAATATTATTATTAATAGAATAAGGGAGGCTAATAATACAGTCTTCAACTGTATACATGTATCCTTTTTTAGCCTATAAAGGGTAGGCTTTGATGGTGTTTGACAGTTTCATATAGATAATATGATTACCATTGCCTTTGTCCTAGAGAATATATGGTCTCCTCCGTGCAAATAAAAAAAAAATAAATAAATAAATAATAGTTAAAATGTCTGCACATTTGCTTTTTTGATTGCTGCCTGAAAGCAATTAAAAGCAATTCCCAGATATAAGTATTAAATATATTATTTCACCTCTTCCTACTTGATTACATTATTAATCGTATCAGTATTAGTATTAAATGAAACAACAACAATACAGTAACTATATCTGACAACACAGAGTAGTAGAAGCGTCTGTACAGTATGATTTACTAACCAAAGCAGTTCATACAAGTCATTTGTTTGAACTACGCCTCAATAGATACAATTCATTTTCATTATTTACAGTTATATGGTCTTTTAAAGATGTTCCCCTGCTGTAAATCAATCATGGAAACTGATTATATTTAATACAAGTGCTGTGACAGATGGGCTAGAAATGCTTTTTCTCAGGGTGCCAGTTGAAACCCCGTGTCACTACGGTAGATCAGGCCCTGTTTGTGATTGCAATTTTTCTGTCCCTGGACTTGTGTTCATTGTGACACAATTTCCCATAGCAGAGTCCAGACATTCTGCTTACGTTTTGCAGACCAAGCCATCCATTACACACAAATGAGAAACAATTAACACATCTGGAAGCCGCAGAGGAATTGAAACAGACAGAACTAAATGAACAAGGCCTTTAACAGGTAGGGAATCAATCACTGTGTCACAACACTGCATCACACAGTTTGAATATCAATTAGTGGTGTTTCTTTAAGGTTTTGAACATGTCTTTTGAGATAACAGGTTTGTTTTTGGTATCTTCCATGCACTTTTGTGCGGTAAAGAATGAATTAGACATTAGGTAAATAGCCTTGTAGAGTTGGCTATGGCAGAGTGTATTA
>NC_141037.1:43232500-43327500 GCF_052040795.2 Danio rerio
CACAGTCTGGAGGATATCATAAGGCCTTGAGACAATTAGATGTAAAACACAATATTTGTGAGTGATTAAAGTTGTAAATCGGTCAGATTTGACCCGAACACAACAGGAAGGTTAAGTGCATCAATCATCCAAAACGCTCATTTGTCGCAGATTCATTCGCATGAATTGGGCCGCAGGATGTCTATGGCGTCTGGTCTGATCACTGCATAAAACTTGCACATAACATTCTAGATGCAAATTATGTAGAGCAAAACATAGCCAGAGTAACATATGGCTGCATTCCGTCTTTAAAACAAACGAGATGGGGTGGTATGATGCCGCGACAGCTTCAGTTTCTTTTCGTGCTACCAGCTGACTGCTTACCTTCATTTTATTACCTTTAGTTTTTTCTAATGTTACCTGTTTTCCCAGTGGCTTGCTGCATACGTTGGCGTAATTGAGAAGCAGAGAGGAGTTGACCGCGTGAAGAATGGTTTCAGAAAGCAGGTAAAACAAAAACAATAGGCAAAAAAAAAAACATGTAAATAAAAGGGGGAGAACATTGTAAGGTCTAAAAACGTGGTAAAAATAGACAGCCACAAGGGCATTTATTTTTCTTGATTGCTTTTTAAAACACTGTTGGTTGAAAGGGGGTGGGCAGGTCAATCAGTGCTTTTGACAAAACTATTAGTTGGGTATAGAGAAGGGGAAGCGTGAGTAAGTCGGTCAGTCAGTCAGTCAGTCAATTGACAATGGCCTCTGGTGGATTGAAATGAAAACAACAGGTGTGAATGGCACTTGCGAGAGAAATTTGAGATCTGATAAAGCATACACAACGGCCTCTGGTGGATACGTGAAAACATAAACTGCAAAAAACGTACCTCCTGGGGCATATTTTGCGCTCTCCAAAAATTTATATATGGGTACGTATCCATAATGAACCTGGGTTGGATAAAAGGACATACATCTTTATAAACCACCTCAATGCTGTACATACCAACAGTAGATCACACACAGGTCATTATACAAACTTATGTCCTTGTAAAACCTCTGAAATCTGTGTGCTCTCTCAGACACACACACACACACAATATTTCGCAGCATGAGCCGTAACATCATGATTTCTGATATTTCTCTTTGGCCTTTTGCCCAGCTGGTCTTGTTTGGCCTGATGCCCACCGGCTCAGTATGTATTTGTATTGGGAAGAGACCCCGCTCATACAAAAGAAAACCCCAGGTGTCAACAAATAAAGAACATGCTTCCGAGTCTATTACTCCCTGCAGGATGTTGTTCTCTTATCAGACGTAGGCAGAAGGTTTTCATGTGGAAATTCATTCTCTGTGGTTATTTATACAAACCCCACATAAGTCATCATATCCAGACACCTTTGGGATAATCATCTGTTTGATTTGAAGATCAAGCAATGAAATCCAGAGATGCTCATGTTAATTAAATGAAGCTGTCTTCAAGGGACGTAAAGCAAACATGCATCTACAACAGGGAATTTGATGCAGTTGAGTAGTCACTTCAGAATGCTCATTTTCATTCAGATGGTTTTGTTTCCTTTCTGCAGATCATTTCTTAGAGAAGCTATTCACAATACGTTACCTAACATAAATACAAACAGACACAAATGAACTGTGGTATTATTCATTACTTGCTAATAATAAATTTACACAATTTCTGTTGAAACAAGGAGTTGGCGTAGGGATTATCAAAGTTAATTACTAGAGTTTTTGCTTTAATGATTTTAAATCATTTAATGCGGCATGTATTGGATTTGAAAAACACTATTAAAATGTAATATTGTCAAACTGTATTACAGAGAAATATTTTACATTCCACTTTATTAAGTAGACTAGTTTAATTGCTTCAAAACACCATTATCTTTTCAGCCAGCTAAGTGCATTTAGACTTCATGACATGGTCAAAAATCTAAATGGGCTTCAAATCTGGATTATTATGCAAAAGAGAGGCAATACAAGTGACTTTGAATACAATATTTTTGTTACTCCAAGATGTGTTAGTCTGAGTATGTCAGAAGCTGCTAAACTACTGGGATTTTGATGCACAGCCATATCAAGAGTTTACATAAAATAGTCCAACACAGTTCTGTGTGTTACAAAGCCTTGTTAATGGGCAAATTTGCTGACTGGCCTCTGACCATCAGGGTCTCCTAAATCATCCTCATATCATACTGTAACTGGCTTCATCCCTCTGTCCCCTCTTCACCATACAGCTGGCGTGTGGTGCAATACGGCTGCTGTTGTGTCCTCAGCATGCAGGAAAAGCGCTATATAAATGTAAGGAATTAATATCACTATTATTGAATAACAGTTTAATTGATTCTTAAGCAAATTCCATAATAGAATACAGTAAATAATTGACATTTTAACTCATTATCAAACCCATACAAGTCATTTAGGTCACAACTATCCATTTTCCACTAGTACAAACCAGGTACTGGTTCGAAGCCAGTGCTATTGCTGGATTGGACCTGGTTCATGAATCTTCTAAGAACTTCTGTGCCTCAGCTAGAGGGCCACTTTAGAGCCAGGTGTGCCATCAAAATGTATTGCTGTTCATGTTTATAAAACAAAACATGAAATGAAATATGAAATATTGCAATCAAAAGTGTTACTGTTTGTTTATGTTTGATAACCTCATTTTCAGCATCTGATGCAATGTATTTTTACTTCTAGTCCAATGTTTTGGTTGTGCATCTCCTTACTTTCCTACATATTTAATAAACCGAGAATATCTGTGTTACAGTTATTTGTGTTGCATTATACACAAATTATCCCAGACTTTTTATTTGTTTATTTGATGCAACAGTCAAATTATGCAGAAGAGAGTCTCAGTATATTCATCCCTAAATGTACAACAGCTTGAACCACCAAGCAGATGGGCCATAGCTGTAGAACACCACATGGAGAATGCCAAACTCTCTAAAATCACAATACTGAAAAAACATTGCCTGGTTTGATGACTCTTGAATCGTGCTGTGACATTTGGGTAGTAGGGTTAGACTTTAGCATAAACATGTGTATCTTGACATTTATCAATTATTTTGGCTGTCTGTGGCAATGGTGTGATGAAGCCGCAAATCTGAAGTAATATTTGAGCCAAAACATCTGATAAATATTTTTACTTTGTTGACTCTGTAGCATTAAGGCTACTATCGAGGTATACCTAATAAAATGGCTGGTAAAAATATAAGTAATGTCAAAGTTGGATTTTCTTCTGTGATACAGTGATCCATCAAACATGATTAAAATATGCTAATATCATGTATGCATTATTTATGTAAAAAAATGTCATGATACAAATTAAAATAAGTTATATGTTATAAAAAGTAAAATATTTTCATAGGAATAAAGGTGGTTACCAGTAGAAAAAAAAAAAAAACTGTCAAAAGAAAAGGTTTCAAATGTATCGTCTGTGACTACAACACTTTTTCCACATTTGTCCCAATAATAGTTCCAATAAAAGGATTGTCACTCCAGGTGGAATTGGAGGCCAGAATTCATCAAACACACACACGCACACACATTTTGGTGTATAGCTCTTGGGATAAGTTGAAATGTGGTGGGTGGAGGCTCATTTCAACAGAGAAGGCTGGGATACCTCAGGAGAGAACTCAAAGTGACAGAAACTCCCATGTGGCCCTTTAAGGAGTCTTCCTGAAAACAAAGTCAATATGAACTGGGTTTCTAAGCCATAGTATTGACTAGCTGTCCAGAATGCGAAGAGGGAAGTGGAGATAGAAAGAATTCCCAAGCAGACAGGTAAGGAAGATAGGGGCTTCACAAAGGGAGCTCTGCTGTCCATGATTCTTCTAATCAGACAGTAAGCAAGAGATTTCTTTCTGAATCTGACTTTCTAACTTACACTTCATTAGGAAAGCATCAGTTTCTTTATTTTTTATTTTTTCCATTTACGCTGGAAAGCAAAGCTACACTACAGTCCGTCATGTTTGAAACCAGAGCAGAGTTCATGTACTTGAAAATGTCAGATTGCATGGAAACACCAAAGTAGGACTATTCTATTACCTTTACATGTTTCTGGATCATTATTTTTGTGAATTTAATGGAATTGCTTTAGAATTTTCCAGGTCATAAAATTGAGTCAGATAATTGTTTTCATATTTTTCATAAAAAAAAAATTTTTTACTCTCTCAGTTTAGACAAAAACTAAATACAATATGTTTTAAATTGCAAAAAATGTACTGACACTCATAATCTAATAAAAATGAAATAGGGGACTTTTTTTTTTTTTTTTCAAAGATCCAGTCAGAATGAATCTCTTGTGTTTTAGTGGGGTGAGCTTGATCTGTAGCCTATACTGATCTACCCGGTGTGCGATGGTTTGCTGCATACCTAATTAAATGCACAACAATGTCAATATGTGGGAGAAGAAAGCTAAGAGAAGGTATAAAAAAATCTAAAGCCCACTTGAAATGCACTTCTGAGACAGCACAAAAATCTGATGTTCGTCAGAATGCCATCAGCCTTGTTGACCGATCTTCACCCTCACAGACAGAAATCCACCAGTGGTACACTTCAAATATTAATGCATCATTTCACCACAACACTTTCCAAATTTTCATTTGGAAATTGCGTGCATTTACTAGTGTAAGTATCTCCTTACAGTGACTTCCTTGCTCTGCAATTTTTTTCCCCTTAAAGTTGACATGAAATGGAAGTTCATTCATTCATTTTCTTTTCGGCTCAGTCCCGTTAATAATCTGGGGTCACCTGGGGTTTTCCCCTATTGTGAAGTACATCCAATTGATATGGGAAAAATGTAGGTTGATCCCATCTTTTGGGGAAGGGTTGGACCACTGGAGCATGGACGTTGCTAACTGAGGAAGATTTAAAGTGCACCTGTCATGAAAATCAACTTTTAGAAGCTGTTTGGACAGAAACTATGTGTAGATATATTGTGCCCACAGTCATATTGGAGTGATATAAACACAATAAGTCTCTTTTTTAATTTTTAAATCTGACGTTAAAATAGAAAAATCCCAGCATTTTTAGGCCCACTGCAACGTTATGTAGGAGTGCAGTTTTCCCCACCCACCAAATTGATTTGTTCAGCTCTCTGTGATCATCTGCACCGAAGGAATGAGTTTTACAAGTTTACAAAGTTTTTCAATCAGTGCATGTAAAGAAAAGTCAGTAAAATTGCTACGTAATTTATCACCACAGCCACATAGTGTCAGTACAATTATAAAAGAAGACGCTTCAGTCCCGGTAACTTCAGTCCCCGACTTAAATCAGGGTTGTTTTGCACATTAACATAACGAATATTCTTACAAAAATGGATTTTAACATGTATCCTGTCACATTTTTGTGCAAAAACAGTGCAAAATAAAACCTGTGTGTGTGTGTGTGTGTGTGTTTGTGTGTGTGTATGCATGCTTGCAAACATTGTAAAGACATTGTGTGTGATTCATCATTACAGAAAGGCTTGAAATAACTCAACAACAAATACATCAAATAATCATTGGAAAAGTTATTACTGTAGTAAGAGAAATCTGCTTCATTCTTGTCTGTCACTGTGCTGTTTATATATGTGAGACACAGCAGAAAAAGGCTACACCCATCAGAGGGTTCTCCATGGCTTTGACACGCATGTGGACACGGTGAATGGGGAGAACCAGCTCATTTGCAATAACAGCACAGGCAACAAAAACAGCTACAATGTTCTAACAGCTCAATTTCCCCCCATTTAGAAAGGTGTAATAAAAAATCTGAGCTATTTTGGGCTGAAACCTTACAGAGACATTCTGGAGACACAAAAGACGTATCTTAAGTCTTAAGACGGGGTAAAATAGGTGCCCTATAAATGCCAGTTTGGACTTAATCATGAAGAATTACTGAAACTACCACCAAAAATCACCATCAGCACCCTCTGTTGCAGAATGTTTATAGATGCCTGATGATGAAAAGAATGAAGAGCAAAATTTTACAGATAAAGTCATATCATATTCATTTGAAGCTCCCCCCAGATTGAAAACTGAAATGAGACAGACCCTGATAGCTCAGTCCTAAAGGCATTTCATGTGACCTTAAGTGAAGGAAAGTTGCTTCAATGTAAGGTGGGTATTTAGGGGTGGTATATTCATTCATTTTCCTTTGACTTAGTCCCTCTATTAATCTGGGGTTGTCACAGCGAAATTAACCACCAACTTATCCAGTAAATGTTTTACGAAGCGGATGCCCTTCCAGCTGCAATCTAGTTCAGAAAAACATCCATATACGCTCATTCACACACATACACTACGGCTAATTTAGTTTATTCAATTCACCTATACCATATGTCGTTGGACTGTGGTGTAAAATGAAACACCTGGAGGAAACCCAAGCCAACACGAAAATGCAGACTGACCCAGCTGGGAATCAAATCAGCAATCTTCTTGCTGTGAGGTGATAGTGCTAAAAACTGAGCACCATTATATTTATATACAAATATAAATTTGGATTTCATGCTGACATTTAAATGCTCCTTCATTTGGTCATCCAAATACAATTATTAACACTTATTATCTGGGCATCCTTTATCGAACTGACAGCAGCAGCATAAACTTCAGCAACGTTTTCAGTACTTACTCACTTTCCTTCAGCTTTTTCCCTTCATTATCAGGAGTGGCCACAGTGGAATGCTCCACCAATTACTATGACATATGTTTTACATTACAGACAATTTATCAAATTAACTTATATGGCATTTCTTTAGACTAAAGGAAAACCAGAGTGTACAGAGGAATTCCACACAGAAATGAGGAAAACATGCAAACTCCACATAAAAAGGCATCTTGGTACAGCAAAGTAATTGTATTCAATTTATGCAAATAAGTATGTCTACTTGAGAAAATTAAAACGTTCGCCATTTTTTATCATGGTCACATGATGTACCTGTGTCAGTTACGTTGCTTCACTTCTATTCATGAATTCTCTTGTAAGACATCATGGCATAGTGCAGCGTGCATGAGATGCACATTCCAGAATCTCACCGAAAGTAGTAAGTCATCCTGGTACTTCTTGCATACAGACTCACATACTGATTTTAGTGTACTATATAGTATGGAAGTATGCGATTTCGGATGCGATAGTGTTTTAATTACAAAGCAAGTCACTGTATCCCAACAACTATCATTTTCAAAATGTTTTTTTTTTTTTTTTTTGTCAAAAGAAGAGAGAAACTCATAAATGTAAAAAAAAAAAAAAAAAAAACACACAAGGAAGAGTAAATTATGAGGTAATTTTTTAATTTTATTTTTTGGGTGAACTCTCCTATTTAACAATAAAGTGCCGCTGTCTCCAAAAGATTACATCAGATTACCTCAGAGTTCAACAGTAGCTACTGTGTTTTCAATGAATACTTCTTACATCACCCTCAAATCCAAGACATTATCTCTTTCAGAGCACTAACACAGAGCCTGAGTAGACTTGAAGATAATCCAGGATCAACGACAGACACTTGCGTTCTAGCCAGAAGAGTTAACCTGGACTACTTCAGCAGGATAGATCAAAAGACAGAGCGATAGTACAGGCAAGTTCAAATGTAGTAGTGTCAAAGGTTGGGAGCAAAGAGACACAATTACTCAGAGCCTTTCTTCCATTTTCTCTCTCATGTAGACATATAGTAGTGGCAGAGATGTGACTTTAGAGGTGTGAAATGAGTTTTGGCAGAGAGATCAAAGTAGTAAAGCTGACAGTTATAAAGGCGGGAAAGCCAATGAGTTGACGAATCAATCTCTAGAAGAATTATCCCACTCACTCCACCATGACCCCCTCTCATCCCCCTTTGTCTACTTTAAATCTGTTTTATTTCTTTCTGGGGTTAAATAACAGCCAAATTTGACTTCCCAAATGATAATTAGATGACCTTGTGTACACTCTTCAGGCCGTCACTTCTATTTTATTTAATGTGAGGTCTTAGCTCAGGGTAATTGTCATGATAATTATATATAATCAACAGTGTGCATGTTATGCAAATGTGTAAAAAAAATAATAATAATTTAACATATTGCAGTGACATTCTGTGCATGTTGACACATAACTTTGCCATCAGCAAAATTGGTACAACCTCTTAACTATAAAATTAGCAACAGGATTTTTTTTTAATCCAAAGATATTATGCCATACATACTGGTGCTTCCGTCCATCCATTGATCTTCATCTTATATATTTAATTTATTTTTATTACTTTCATAGCTTGATGTAATTTCCCTTTGTTCTGTTTTCTTACATTAGTTTATTAAATATCTTTCTTATGTATGAATTTAGTAAAGGAGTGGTCCACTACGATATCATATCTTAAACTATAGTTCATGGTTACTGTAGCTGTGTGAACACAGGGTGCTTTCTCACCTGCCTTATTTAGTTTGGTTGAATCACACTTGAATGCGCACCAAAAGTGTACCAAAAACCTTCTTAAAGAGGTTATCTCAGTACGCTTTTTAAACAAACTTTGTAGTGGTTTGTTTAAGGTGAGAATATGATCTGAACTAAAACAGACCCAACTGCAAAAGTACTGCACCTTTTTGGACAAATCCAGCTGCCGTTGACAGCACTTTACCAACAGAGAGAGAGAAAAAAAAAAAAAAACATTACCTGATGGATCGTTGGTAATGGATGATAAAAGATAACCATGTCGCAGTTTAGCTAAATTAATTCAAACCTCCTTCTAAAGTGACGTGCGATGCGCCTTCACCATTTGCAATGCATCAAAACATTGTTTTCCAGTCGCAGCCGCACTTCATTCTCAAAATGTCTAAAGTGATTAGCCAGCGCAGTCATAGCTCCTTAGTGAAATATGAAATTTGGTGTCTACCAGTTTGTTTACTTGCAGGAGTTCCATAGGCATTTTACCGCACGTGAATTCTGAATTCATATACCACGCACAGCAAAGGAGCGTGGCCAGAAGCACTGCAATATTATAGGAGAAAAAGCTAAAATGCTGTCCAAATGCTGCTATTTTCACAGAGATTCTTTTGTTTCTGCATTTGGGCTTTCTAAAGACATGACACAAAGAGAGAAATGCTTAGAATGTAGTTTGATTATGTTCTAGAGAATTATATACAGAAAAGTATATATAGCTAGCATTTGACAAAGGACAGCTTCCAGGATCTCTCCCAGTTCAGTGCTGGATTCAGCTAAAAGCTCCTTAAAGAAGGAGCAGCTCCAACCATGATAGAAGAAGCTGTGGCTTGTGAGGCACAACCTTGTAAGTATTTACATTTGTTAAAACTGATGTTACATGCAAAATTTCTACTGTCAATGGCATGTTGGGGCAGGGACAAAAACAAGGATGTAAACATCGGGAAATGTTGTTTGGCACCTTGAACATTCATTCATTTATCTTCTTGTCCGCTTAGTCCCTTTATTAATCCGGGGTCGCCACAGCGGAATGAACCGCCAACTTATCCAGCAAGTTTTTATGCAGCGGATGCCCTTCCAGCTGTAACCCATGTCTGGGAAACATCCACACACATTCACACACACACTCATACACTACGGACAATTTAGCCTACCAAATTCACCTGTACCGCATGTCTTTGGACTGTGGGGGAAACCGGAGCACCCGCAGGAAACCCACGCAAAGGCAGGGAGAACATGAAAACTCTACACAGAAACGCCAACTGAGCCTTTCGAGCCAGCGTCCCAGCGACCTTCTTGCTGTGAGGCGACAGCACTAAACAATTTAGCTACAAATTCATATTTATCAGTTAAACCCGTTACCGCTCACAGTCTTCACCAGTGCTGCATTGTCTCTCTATGTAGCCGCTTTCTGTGCGTTCTACATCTCAGATAACCAACTCACAAATGATATGTGACTGTTTCATATTACTTACACATGATTATTATGAATATGTTTGAAAGACACTTGTCAGATTTTATTGTAGGGCTATGATGCTTTTTTCTGGTGACGTGGAGCCGATCTATGAATCACAGCACATTATGTTAGCTGACCAATCAGAGCCTTATGAGAACGAGCCTGTAGTAGCTGTATATAATTAAAGACATATAAAAAAAAAAAATATTAATATGTTGAAGCATAACTACACATTTGCATCTTATAAACACAACCAAGCCTTAAAAACACACTCTGGACTACATTTTTAAATTCCCATGAGTGTCTAGTTCATTTGGTGGTTATACTTTTTTGCATTGAAGCATTTGCTACTTGTTTTTCTCTGTTAGATTATATTGAACTAGCTCTTTTCTTCTTTCATGTGCACGTTATAGCAAGCACTGTTACAGAAAATAGCAATCTAAAACAAGAGATAAGATTATGGCTTTTTTTCAAGTGAAAAACAAAAGTCAGAGCCAATACCAGAACAAATAGTAATTACTGTGCATGCTACTGCCCTAGTGGCAGAAATGCCCGTAACTTCTGAAGAGCTGTGTGAGCCGGCAACATCACCCACTGTCAAGGGAGTCATTGTGGAGGCTGAGGAAATGAGTGGAAGCTCCACCTACACTGCCATCACAGAGGATTTACTGCAGATAGACTTGGAAATATGAGCTGCATCCCAAATGACACTCTATACATTATGCACATTTGCACTATGTACTTATTCACTTAAACACTCATCAGCATAGTATATGTATGTAGAGTCATCCCAAACGGAACATTAGTGTTTCAAGCGGAAACTCAAACCGTTTCCCAGATGATGTTTGCCAAATTTGCATAAGATATTTTTTTCTTTCACAATACAAAATAAATAAAGTAATCCAACATCAGTGCTCACCCCTTCCACTATGTGAGTAAATCTGTGGTGTCCACTTTACTGTGTGAAGTGTCCATTATTCCACACTTCATTTTAATGCTGCGTTCACACCAGATGTGAAAGAAGAGTCAAGCGTGAGTGACTTACATGTTAAGTCAATGCAGATGCGAATAGACTTCCTGCAACCAGTGTTGCCAACTACTTCCAATAAAAAAGTAGGTAATGCCTGGCCGAAAAGTAGCTAAATGTTGCCAGATGATGTCATGCACTAATTTGCATATCAGTGACATCATCACATAGTTACTGATAAGCGTAAGCCCGTCATCTCTCTACTCTCTGAGGTGCCGTGTAATATATTATATTATATTAAAACATTACATCTGTGTGCACAGTAAATAGGTTATTAACACATTACTTTGTGTCACGACATTGCGTAATTGCAATCCAATACTACATCTTTATGTAGAACACAAAATAATTTATGTTTTCTCAAATTGACAAGCCATCTCGGCAAAAAACATTATTAGAAATATGTCCATTTAGATTTGTATGAAAAATTGAGTTGAGTATTTGTAAAAGTAATAAACACATTTGTAAAAGTGACAAAAATTATAACACTATTGGAATGTATTGCTACCTAAATTACCAGCATGTTAACAAAAGTCAGTAAATGAACAGTTATGAAAAACAATCTGACCTAGCAATTTGCTCTACTGATTGAAGCCTGCAGCCACTACTCTTCTGAGTCACTATTTTAAAAAATGCTAAAAGTAGCTAAATTAATGTTAAAAATTGCTAAATTTGTTGCCAGGTGCTTTTTTGAAAAAAAAAAAAAAAGTTGCTAGGGTAGTATGAAAAGTTGATAAATCAAGCAATAAAATTGCTAATTTGGCAACACTGCCAGCTACGCACGAATGAGGCGGCATGAGTTGACTCGTGAATCGCACAAATTGCTCGAGTTGGAAATTCTGAACTTCAGCAGACATTCACGTTTACCAATCAAGAGCTTGGTGTTGTAGGGGCTGGATTATGACATAGCGCCTGTTGTTGGTGGTGAAAATCCTTTTGCTGATACTGGACAATAGTGCATCAAACTGGGCTTGGCTCAGTTGGAAGTACCGCTGAATGCTTCCATCATCCAGGTGTAGTTTCTGGAGGAGTTTATGAGCCCACAGAGCTGGGTGCACCTCAGAATGGATCTAGTGGGCTCTAAAACAAATCCAAACAAATCGATGCTGTTTTTCAGCCTTCCTAAAGCGCATAAAAACTGCTATTCTCTCAATAAAATGCATGTTAGCCATTTAGCTATGAAGTTAGAAACACTGGGCAGATGAAAGCCCTGCTCATGACGCAAATCCACGTCTATTGTAAAGTGAATTTGACGCGCGAATGACACAGATTTTATGCGCAAATGAATCAAATAAGCTTAAAATGTTCACAGGTCTAATCATGTTCAAATAGCGCAATTTATGCATGCGTTTCACATCCGGTGTGAACATTCCAAGTACATCAGCGTATGTGGTGAGCTACTGGTCAATCTGGCAACACTGGAAAAGTCATCCATACCAAGGTAAGTTGTCAGCAGTAGCTTGAAAAGGGATAGAAGTTGTCAACAGTATCATACCGCTCCATATCTTTAGTTTTACTAACAAAATGCAGCCAGAGGTATCCCCAGAAATGTAGACATGTGTACGTATCCACAATGAACTTGTGTTCGGGTGTGTTTCAAGAGTTTGCCTTTAGCTGATGATTGATGATAAAGCATGTTTTGCGTGCTGTCCTGGGAGAAAGCCCTGAGCTCATGAGATTTTTGAGCCCAGGGCTTCCTCCCATTGTAGGGCGAGAGGAGAGTTTGAGCTCAGGGCCAGGGCTTGAGTCTCGAGAGCTTCCTTGCTTAATAATGGTAAATATTACCTGGCATGTTGCTTAAAAAATGCTAGCAATTGAAAATCAAAATCAAAGGTTCAATAGACTTCAAGAAAAGAACACTTCAAAATTGGTATTACATATTTTCAAACAAAATTATGCCTAAAAAAACGTTCATTTGAGGTTTGATTAAGGAGTTCAAAACAGTTTTCTTGAAATCCGCTTCAGCTGGCAAACAACCTTAAAAAAAGATTTGTCTTTAGCAATTACTGAAGCTGCTGATTTAGGAAAATGTCATTATTCTCTGGGGCTCTGCCTTCTTTTACATGGAAATAATCAGTGTGTGTGTGTTTGTGTGTGTGTGTGTTTTATCTTTTCTAGGCCAAACATGGTTAAAACATAATTTGTTGCCTAGTTGGTTTTGAATATTAAAGGTGCCATACAACATAAAGCGGGTTATTCCTAGGCATAACTGAATACAAAGTTCAGTCCATGGAAATTACATACTATGAGTGTCAAACACCATTGTTTCCTCATTCATGAAATTCAAGTGAGTAAAAAATGGTGAAAAACAGACCAATCGGATCAAAACACAGACTCTGAAATTACTGACAAGATCTTTAATATATGCACCGCTGTAGCAGTTGTTTTTTGCCATTCTTATGTATTTTCTACACAAAACTGGTTGTGTCAAAGGTGATTTACTTGCACATCTCCTCTCTCCCCGCTCTTTGTGGTAAAACACAAAACAGAAAAGCACTGCTATCTGCAATTTTCTGTATTATCCTTACTTGAATAGTGATGTTGCTGGAAAGAGTCGCCAATACACAGCAGACCATGGTTGTCATGGTCACCATTGAGTCAAGACAACAAGACTTTATTCCTGCAAAAGTTTTCATGATAGCTGAATCTCTGCATTCATCACATCATCTAGTCTGAACAACTACCTGGTGACTTACTTGCACCTTCTTCATGGAGAATGCTCATCATTTTCAAGCCCTCCCAAAATCCAGATTGCAGCTCTGCACTTTTTACATAGACTAGAGGAAACTGGTCTCCTTGACTTAAGCAGGTCGCACACCAGAAGCGCCGCTCGGCGGCGCGCCGCGCAGCGCCACGCAGCGCCATGTATTTTAGAATTCTAAACATAGGTTCCTATCAGGATACACACACCGGCGCCGCAAGTTCATTTTTTAGCCGCGCCACAGAGCGCCATCTGATTAGTTTCATGTTAAATATCATTCGAATGTGCGCGTCTGGTGTGCGATACTTTAATCTGTCATGTACGCGCCGTGTTGCGGCGCCGAGCGGCGCTTCTGGTGTGTGACCTGCTTGAGCCTGGTTTCTCCCAAGGTTTGTTTCCCACTTCTGTCAATTGGTGGAGTTTTGTTTCCAAAATTATAATGCATGCGCAAACATTATTCACATATTACTTGCGATTGTTTAAAGTGTGTAGAATTAATTACATTGAAACCTAAATATATAGCCCACATGATTCAGTGTGATGGCTGAGCCTTTTTCTGTGAGGACAACATGCTAATCTGTGGTCGGATTTCTGACACGACTAACCCTAAACCATCATCTAATAAGTGTGACCCATAGCATACTTGCTTTTGATGTACAAACATACAGAAAATGCTGCTTTACAAAGCTAAGTTCGCAGAGCCCTCATTGTGTGGTTAAGTCGAACACTAAGTATGTTTACATGGGCAACAATTCTTTAATACGATGAAGACAATATTCTGATTAGGAGTCACCATGTAAACAGCGATTTTTGATTGCTTTAATCCGACTAAAGTCATAATTGAACTAAACAGAAATGGAATTAAGACATGTAGAGTATGCATCTATTAGTGGCATCATTGAAGTAAACACTACAATCAAACTATTACTGTCAGTCAAGGACCACACACAAACACACATAGCGAAATGCGAAAGTTTTTAGCAGTTAAAGCAACACTCTTCCAACAGTCCTTCATATTTGCATCAAATACCCCAGTTTGTCACGGGGCATAAATAAAAATTAAAGTGCTAAACTGCAGTCAAAGTAAAGTAATTAAAGACGAAACCCAAAATTACATGAGACTTTGCAGGAAACGTAAATAGCCTGGTGACACAACATTCAAAAAGTTCTTCATGTAATTTATTATTGTCATATTCAAATTAATACAAGTAACTATTACTGATGTCCATTTAAACATCAGTAGTCTTCAAAGTAAATGAAAGATCCAAATGGGCATCCTGCTGGTTTGATTCAGAAGGGCAATTTTTTTTTGTCAGACGGCTCACTGGTTTGACGTATTCATTTACCGTAATTTGTTTTAAAAATCACCCTCTCCTTTTTATTTGTATATATTTTACTAGAACGCATTAACTCTACAGGTGCCTGATAGTTAGCTGTGGAGCTAACGTTAATCATATTATTCCCTCTGGTGAACACATAAAAATCATCGTCATAATTTACTCGAGTGCATGCCTCAATGTCTCGAGCCCCCCTTAATAGGTGCTGGCGCCTCACAGGTTGAAAACCCCTGCTTAAGTGCAATGTCCATCAACCCCAAAATAAACTAGAGGAAACTGGTCTCCCCGGCTGAGCCTGGTTTCTTCCAGGGTTTGTTTCCCACTTCCATCAGTTGGTGGAGTTTTGGTTCCTGGTCATCTATAGAATGGTTGGCTGGGGTTGGTGGCACTGCTCTTTAGTGGAATGTCCGTCAACCACAAAATACACAGTTACAGTGTCCATATTAATAAACTAGATTGTCTGCAAAATATACACAAATGTATACATAAAGTTATACATACACAATTTTTATACCTACACATGTCTATTTTAAGTCAACATGTAACAATATCCAGGAAACATCAGAGAAATATTGTAAACCCATTAGGCTTGGGCGGTGTCCAAATTTTGAGACCGTCAAACCGCCTCCATATTTTACCCCGGTATCCGGTATTACCGGCGTAATAAAAAAAATTATGACGTAAGGCTCAGACAGCGTCACCAAACTGTTGGCTTGAGCCTAAACCATTCAGAAACTGAATACCTTCTATGCGACCTTAGGCAGAGAGAGAGAGAGAGAGAGAGAGAGAGACAGAGAGAGAGAGACAGAGACAGACAGACAGACAGACAGACAGACAGACAGACAGACTTTCTCTGTCTTACACAAACACACACACATCTCTCCCGCGATTTATTCAGAAATTTACTCCCACACCGTAAGAAATCTGGCCGGCTCCCGCGGGAATGCAGAGCTGTAATCGGGCCATAAAAATTATACCCGATAGGTCCCGAGTCCGACACGTACATTTTGATTGACAGCTTTATAAAGCCCGAGCCCTCACAGCTCTAATGCATTTTTTCAAGAATGAGTCATTTATATGTTTTAACAGCATTTATTCGTAACAAACGTAGACTATATCCCACTTGAAAGTTGGAACAAAGAAATAAAATAAGTCCTCTGTAACATCGTAACATCTCAGCACTCTATAGGTCTACATGCACTTAGCCTTTAAATTGGCCAACACACCAATGAAAAGAAATCTTTCTTAACAAATCAAATAAACTCTAAATGATGACGGGTATTTTGGCAGTAACTAAATTGAAGCTGAATATTAAAAGAATAATGCCACCATTAGTCTGTATACTCTGTCTACATTATGATTATATGGTTTAATTAATATTTATTTATAATTTAAAACCCTTTACTCACCAAGATTAGGCTATGTGTGTTTGTGGAGGAACATTATTAAATCCACTGGCTTTAGCGCAGTCTTGCGCTCATGTGCGTCCAGCAGCACTGAACACCGTTTCACTGCTACTGCTACAGGCCGAGATGCAGAGTTCTGATCTGGCTGATTTTGCAAGTTTTAGGTAGGATTGTTTATTCATCTTATACCAGTCAGGAACATCCATTTAATTTTCCATGACCGTAGTTTCAGGGTAGCGAGTGGCCTCGTCATTTTACCTGTCAGCTTGCGGTTTAGGGCTCTACCGTAATACGCAGTGTATGAGCGACCGCTAAATACCTGCGGCTGGAATAACCGCTCTTTCTGACTGGCTTGACCGCCGTCAAAATTCTCTTTTTTTACTACTTCGTCATAATTTGCTTCACCTTTGCAGGGATGGATTTTAATGCAGGGATTTGGATTTTTTCGGGTCTCGCCGGGTTCGGGCAAAGATCTTCAGCTCTAATGCAGACCTCTCGTTCATATTAACCACGTCTCCCTTCTGTTCAGTCTAAACTGCCAAACTGCAGGACACTTTGAAGCGCGACTCGTCACGTCACGTCTCCCTGTCCCTCTCTCCCTCTCACCCTCTCCCCCTCCCTCTTCCTCTATCTCTCTCCTCCACACTGTCCCGTGATGACAACCACACACACGTTTTTTAGGCATTAAATAAAGGATATTTAATACTTTATGACGGTATAACGGTATTGAAACTGACACCGTTGCTATTTTTAGATCCCGCGGTATACCATAATACCGTAATATCGCCCAAGCCTAAAACCCATGTGGTTTGTTGGACAGATATAATTATAAAGTGCACATGAAGTTGGTCCCTTTGTCTTAACAGAGTCAAATAATGGATTCTTTGGAAAATAGAGAACACAGAAGACACAGGTAACATCCATGGAGGAACACAATAGATATAGAGTATAAGAATGGGGTCACAGAGAGATCTTTAAAATTGGGTAAGTTCAGGGTAGTGAACTGTAGACCGGATGCTGATGATTGGGAAGAGAGTCTTTTGTATGGCAGTTGGAAGTGCATTGGGATGTTTAATGACCACAGAGTGACGTGAGCTTGGTTTAACGTCTCATTAGAAGGACTGTTCTCACTGACAGTATAGTGACCCCATGACTATACTTTGGCATTATGACTCACACAGACCACAGGGTGAGCACCCCTGCTGGCCTCAATAAAACAGCGTCCAACAGCAAAAAAGTTTTCCTATGTGGTCTCCCATCCATATTTTAACCGAGTCAGCCCTTTTTGTATCCAGTGAGCAACCAGTCTTGGACTGCAGGGTGAAATGGATGTGGGTTAGTTTAATGTGTATATTGAGAAATTTGCTGTGTGCATTTGAAAAAATACAAATGCAAAATGTTTTTAATGCATGTCTTTTTCAGCAATAAACTTAATTAATATTAATTTCTTTATACATTCTTCTATATATGTATATATGTATTTATATACATTAAACTCAACAATAAAAAAAATTATAAATAATATATTTAAAATATATTTCATTTTCACTGAAACAATGTTGTATATGAGCATTAGAGGCATGAAGCCCCAGAACTCTTACGGGAGCATGAGAGCAGAACTTCTTAATTTTTACAACTGTTCCAAATAAGGTAAAAACTGAGCACTTTGTTTCTTAAATTAATTTCTAGGGTTGTAAATAAATATATAAAACCATTTCTGGAGAACTGTTACTCTTACCTAATTTGCCACATACCTTCTTATTAGATATTTATGAACAATGTAAAATATTTTATTGGTGTATTTATGGCTCCTTAAATATGTATATTAATGTCAAAATTTTGATTTTGTTTGTGTATCACAATTAATGTGGATTATTTCTTACTTTACTGCTGATGATATGAATTTGCTGCATTTATAAGTACATTAGCTGATCCCTTTCCTTAAAGCTTCAGGCATCAGTCACATCCTGATGTGTTTGAGAGCATTCCCAGCAGTTCATTCATTTTCTTTTTGGCTTAGTTCCTTTATTAATCTGGGGGTCGCCACAGCAGAATGAACCGCCAACTTATAAAAAAAAAAATTATTTGATATTTTGATTTAAAAGAAGTTGCCAAACTTGCAAAGCTTCTTCTAAACACTTTACGAGCTTCTTCTCAACAAATTATTTACCACAATTTTGCACATGTATTAGTCCTGTTGTTGAATATTCGGGCTCAATTTTTGCCTTTTTAGGAGGTTCGTTTAACGGTTTGTGGTATGATAGTTAAGCTAAGGTTCGTAATTATCTGTGAAAAAAAATATGTCATTGTTTTTATTATTATATATTACATTCTTACAATAATAATACTGCCAGGATGATGATAATCTTGGAAATAAAGATGAACACAAAAGGATGTGATTTATGGTGAGGTTGCAAACGTTATTGAGCCATTTCAACCAAAAGGGTGCCTTTTGCTATTGTAAATTTTTCAAATTAAATGCTATCATATATATATATATATATATATATATATATATATATATATATATATATATATATATATATATGTGTGTGTGTGTGTGTGTGTGTGTGTGTGTGTGTGTATTCATTTTCTTGTCAGCTTACTCCCTTTATTAATCTGGGGTCGCCACAGTGGAATAAACCATCAACCTATCCAGCAAGTTTTTACGCAGCGGATGCCCTTCCACCCGCAACCCATCTCTGGGAAATTCAATAACACATTTAACTGGGTAAAATTTGTATGGTTCATTCAAGTACACTGATTCTGCTTATTCGACTGATTGTTTGCCTATATTGGATAAACTTATTGTATGTTATGCTTTTATAATGACCCTTATTGGGTAACACTTTAGAATAACTATCCATTATAACTAGTTTATAGATCATTAATAAACTGTTAGTTAATGAGTTACAAATGAATTAAATAAAAGTTAATAGTTTGTTAATTATTTACAACTGTGCCTTATAGATAGCCAATAGATAACTTACAAGCTGTTAGTTAACAGGTTATAAATGGTTTGTAATAATTTTATAATTATTTTGTTTTCATGTTTAGCACAAATAGTGCCCAAACCTCATGGGTTTGTATTCTGTTGTATACTGCTGTTCTGCCATGTAATGGCTATGTGTGTTTCTATACATTAAACACAATGTTTAACATTTCATCTGTGGAGTTTCTTTGGTAAAATACAGCACACAGAAAAGCCTATGAGTGACACAAGGTTAAGGTACAAATATTTTATATTTTCAAATTTAAAATCAAATTTCTTAAGCTTGAACTTGTTCCATCCATGTGCTATTTTACAAAGTTTCACTGATATTAGTAGATGGTAAACAAACTATAAACTGATCTGTAAAGTGTGAGTTAATATACTAGTAAGTGTTAGTTATTTTCTTATGCGTGTTATTGGGACGTTATTCTAAAGTTGCAACTATTCCTCATTTACTAGTTAATAAATGATGAATAGTTGCAACTTTAGAATAACATCCCAATAACATATATAAACTATTAAATGATACTTAACAAGTCTTTAGAAAGTAATTTACCAACAACTTGCTCGTGATCTATTACTAATTTATTAGGTATAGTTATAAATCATTAAAATATAGTTAACAAGTCATTTATAACTTGTTAACTAACAGCTTGTAAGTTATCTATTGGCTATCTATAAGGCACAGTTGTAAATAATTAACAAACTATTAACTTTTATTTAACAAGTCATTTGTAACTCATTAACTAACAGTTTATTAATGATCTAATAACTAGTTATAACAGATAGTTATTCTAAAGTGTCACCCATTATTGTTTATTAAAACTGATATTTGGCAAAAAAAGATAGGGTATGTATTTTTTAAAGAAAATGAAAGAAGGCGGTTATGTTAGTATTTTATTATTTTTTTATACAGTAAATATGTAGCTAGTAGCTACACAATGTCTTAACCTTTTTAGTGTCTGTTAAGTTAATATCAAAATGAAAATAGGCAGTTCCTTATATCATGTTTTCATTTTATGGTTAAGAATAATGTAGCCAGGGTGATGTGAATGAGGTTATAAAGTACAGTTTTTTTTTTCTCCTGACATGTACTCAGGTGTTTGTTTTCCATATCAAACTTGCAAAATCTGAACTTAAGGAAATGGTACAAGACTAAACTTTGTACACCAGCCTAATCTTGATGAAAAAGCTAAATAGGCGAATGTCTGCAGCCATGCCTTCGTTTTCAGATGTCTCCATTTTCCATCCACACTGACATGGAGCAGCAGCATTTTGACAACTCCGGCAACAAAATAGCTTTCCCATGTGGTCTCCCATCCACATACTGACCAGGTGCAGCCTTGTTTAGTTTCAGTGGGCAATCATATGAGAGTTGCAGAGAGCTGTCCCTACCTTTATGCAAAAACGGTCTGATAAGTATATTGTGTTTTTGTGCGTTATTGTTATTTGGTCAGTTTGTGTATCTTGAAACACATCATACACATTCCTATTAACTAAAAGCTCCATTATAGCTTTTTGTTGTATACAGTCTCTCTCAAGCATTTCAGTGTAGTCCATTTTCATCACTTTAAAGTTACTGAATCCCCATTGCACTATAATAGGAAGCAAACAAATTTTCTCTGCACTGTGCAAGGTAAATAGGACTCAAGGTCAGATTCAATTTGCCCAGCACAAGAAAACGTCACATAAATATTGCACAACACATCAAAGTAGGCTTATATCAACAGTTCCTGGAGCTCACTCTCATTCTGTTCCATGGACCCCTATTCAAAGAGTAGATGTACCTTTTGTCCTTGGAGGGATGGAGAAGTGTCACTATTCCCCTCTTTGGAGCCAAATGATATTGGAGACTATGGAGTTGTTATTGTGTTGGGGGAGCATTCTGTCTATCATGGCTCCTAGGCTAACAGACCCCCAACCAAAAGCTCATGTTTTAGTTATTAGTGCATCCAGCACGAGGTCAAAAAAACAGTCACGAAAGCAGGAAGCCAGTCATAAGGGGATTTATATTCCATGTTCAGCATCAACTTTTCAGGCATGCTTAATGTTGCATTCCAGCCAGTATCGTTTCAGTAATGCATTGCAGAATTTATTTAGCTGTTGAGGAATATGCTGTATATACCATGTTATAAGTAGGGGATAGCAATGGGGAGAAAATCTCTAATAATATAGAATGAGAGATTTAATAAGTCTTCAAATTCACTTAAAATGATCATAATTCTGAACTTCCCTGAGTTCAAGAGGCAGAGGATTCCAGAGGAGAGGAGCATAGATCAGAGACATGTTTGAGGTAAAACCATTTACTTTGACTGAAACGAATGGAGTCTATGGTTAGAATTGTAAAGCTATAACATTTGTGAAAGGCCGTTTAAAGTTTTTAAAAGCTAGCATCATACTTTTAAGATCCACTTTAAACCTTTACTGGGAGCCAATGCAGGGATTATACTACTGGAGAAATGAGATTTCCAATCCTTGTTCCAGTTACTAAGTGTAGATTTAGAAACACCAGCAAAAAGATCATTACATTATTCTAACCCTGAGACAACAAAGATATTTAACATTGGACACAATCTTGCAATATTTCTGTGGAAAAGGAAATAGGTTTTAATAGAACTTAGGACAAAATAACCAAAAGATAGATTTTGTATAAACTCCAAGGTTGCTCATTTGACTGATGGCTGGAAGCAATGAGCAAGTTTTGCCATTGTTCAAACACAAGACATGATTACTCATCCATGTTCTGATCTCAGTCATACAGTCTGACAAAGCAATGTCAAGCTGAGATGACAGCCAGCCGTGCAGTAGTGGTGTTCCATTTCTTAGTGCAATATTTTCACCCCTACACCTTGCCACTTTGTTCCAAAAAGCGTAGGAGTAAAATAAGTGAAGTGGTACAACAAAGAACTGAGATTAGGTCTTAGAAAAATGACTCAAAATTAGGTCATAGTACATGCCCTCTCACATTAAATGTCTTTAGATCTTCTGAAATCAAAGATAGAAGTTGTGATTATGTAATAATCCCTGATCCCACCACAGTTGATAGAGCTGTTTGAAGACTTTTTATAACCCTTTATGCTAAAAATGAAAAAAGGAACAGTTAAATTTTGATTCTAATATCAGACCTTCCCTTATGAACAGTACATTTGTTAAATTTGTTGGTCAGACATACTGTATCATGACTTTCCTTGCTTCTCATTGCCTTTCAACACATTTTCACTCCTGACTCATCTCATATGGCCCGTTTGTTACGGTATGGAACGGTTTGGTACGCTTTTATGGCCGCTTCCATTGTCAAAAGGCGTACCGAACGGTACCACTTTTTAAGCACCCTTTGCAAAGGATACCAAAAGGCAGAGCTAGACGCGCAGCTGAATGCTATTGGTTTACAGAGAAATGTCATTCCCTCATGCAACAAGCCAGAATGAAAACAAAGGAACCACCATGTTTTAAATACACAGCCTAGCCATTACATGGTAATATTATACATGTAAAAAATGAGCCATGGTCGACCCGAGCTCAAACAAACCTTGTTGTCGTCTTGATGAACAACCACAAAGCCAAGAATAAAATCTGCTGTGCCCTGTTGTTGTTTTACAACCCTGTCTAAAAGTGCGAGTCACTTTGTCCAGAGAGCTCACAATCTCGTCTAAATTAGAAATAACACATTTGTTGAGCTCAAAATAATAACATGCTCATGATAATTGAATCACTTTGATATCCAATCCTGTCAGAAAGGAAGAAACACAAGTGAAGGACAAAATAAAACAAAGGAGAAGCTGGAAAAAAAGAAGAAAAAAAACAGCAGCAAATGATGCATCTGCAACCTAAAACATGAACAAACTGCCATGTTTAACTATTATCATCACCTTTTGGACTAATATGAACTCGGAATGAGAGAATTACTTTCTAACAAGAGGCTAAACGTGCTGCTAAAGATTAAAAGACACATATGAGAGGTTTGCACTGACTGTGGGCTATGTTGTGTGTTGTTTTTAAACCTAAATAAGGACTAAATGTAACTTATCGGAGACAGTAAGGGTCTGTATGTGTTCATATATGTTGCATTATTTTATATAACTGCAGACGTTACAGTAGGCTATTTCCCACTGTCATTGATCTGCAGTTATAAACAAATTATTATAGAAAAGTTACTTATAAACATTTATGCTGAAGTATTTATGTATATAAAGCATCTGTTTTGTGAGAAGTGCTTCTCATATGATATGTGAATGATCCGTACAGCTTTACTGTAGACATTTCCTTAAGTAAAAATCACGTAGTCTGAAACTCTCTGTCGTACACCACGCCCACCAAAAGAATACCATCTCCTTTTAGTAGTGGAAACGCAAGCCTGATAAAAGTAGCCCATACCGATCCATACCGTACTGTACCAGTCAGTGGAAACAAGCCAATACTGACCGCGTCTAGTCACTCTTTGACACTGGGTGCACCTATGGTGTCATTTTATGATGTGCAGGGTTCTCGGATGCTTTTAATGAGAAATTTTTGGTATAGATATGCTGACGCAAAAATCCATTGCCAATATGTTTGTTATGATTAAATGAAATTTCTGTGGTTATTTGGGGTTTCTCTAGGATAAAGTCAAAACTATTTTGCTTACATCACACTTTGAAGACATTTATGAGCATGTGAATCACTTCCTAGCACTAAACCTAACAATTTCTTAATGTAAAACATAGGCTATACCATGCAGATACAATTACAGTCACTTTATTTCAAAATGAATGATTATTCCAAGTTTTCCAAGTTATTTCTCAGTTCAGATGTTCAAATTCCAATACTGCCCTAGAAAAAGCATCTTCAGTTGTCAATTGCTATTGGATCCCTCTGTGTCTCTTGACCATTTTTATCAAATGCTGTTGGCTGCTTGTGTGTCTCGTGACTGATGACATCATGATAATGTGCTGAAGCATCTTTTTGAATGGAAGGATATCAGTTAACAGAAGTTAAATCATTGTCAGAACTTAAAACCTCATGAATTACCTTGTTCTTTGCATAAATACATTGTCTTCAGAGGACTTGGAATGCAACATTGTGTGACACAACTGTGTATGTATCTTTCTATATGTAGTTATATTTTTTGCAATAAATATACCTCATTTATTTGACCTGCTGCTTATTTATGGTGTTCAGAAGTGGATAGGTTCAAGGTTAGGTGCTCAAAAACATTGCATGTCTCACAGCCTTTGACTGTAGTGTCTTGGTCTGGACTCTAGAGGGCACTTTATTGTATGCTATTAAAGTTAACAACTTCAGATTAGTTCAGTTTAGTTCATAGACTTTCATTCATACGCACACGAATGCGTCAAACTGGAAACACAAGCTCATGTGACAAGTTTTGCAGTTCGCTGCATTGGAAAGTTCGAGTTTGGTGAACTCTGACCTGTGAAATCGCACCACATGATAGTGTTAGACCAATCGAACATCAAAACATGACGCTCATTTTTTAAATGTCTAATCATCTTGTTTAATCCTGCCCCCTTCGCCATACAACAGAATTTCACACGCATAAATTCTAGTGTGCCAGCAGCACAATTCTTTGCTGCTGTGATTTATAAATTATGTTCAGTTGTTTGTCGTTTGTCTTCTTATATAAGCATTTTCTGTTTGTTTTTTTCTTACAGTATGTCACAATACGAGACTAGAAACAAACCAAAGAACCAACAATATGCACAGTGCAATCCAGAAGCAATAAAAAACCAACAACAAAAGGCTTAAATAAAAACACAAATGACAAACAACTGAACATAATATATAAATAAATCATGGGAGCAAAGAGTTATGGGGACTGAAGTTGTTAACTTTAACAGTATACAACAAACTGCACTCTAGAGTCCAGACCAAGACACTACAGCCAAAAGCTGTGACGTTACGTTTATAAAATTTATACATTTTATAAATAAATAAGAACTGTTTGATGGGATTCAGAGTTTACCAAGCTAGAACTTTGGACCGCAGCGACCTGCAAAACTTAATGCATGACCCTGCGTCTATGGGAGGAAAAGCCCAGTTTGACCGCAGCTTTATCCAAAGTTGGGGTCACCAATCTTGGTCCTGGAGGGCTGGTGTTTGCAGGGTTTAGCTCCAACTTGCCTTAACACACCTGCCTAGTTGTTGTTGACTAACTAGTAAGACCTTGATTAGCTTGTTCAGGTGTGTTTGATTAGGATTGGAGCTAAAATTTGCAGGACACCAGCCAGGAACAAGTTTGGTGATCCTTAATCCAGAGCAGGGGTGTCAAACTCAATTCCTGGAGGGCCGAATCCCTGCACAGTTTAGTTCCAACCCTGCTCCAACACACTTACCTGTAGGTTTCAAACAAGCCTGAAGGACTCAATTAGTTTGATCAGGTGTGTTTAATTAGGGTTGGAACTAAACTGTCTAGAGTTGCGGCCCTTTTGGAACTGAGTTTGACACCTGTGATCCAGAGCATCTCAAAGTGACAGGAAGGAGTAAGATTGTGTTATTCCTTTGCAAATTACTTATTTACTATAAGTATTACAAATATTAAATACTACTGTAACACACATATGTTAACTTGTAGTACAAATTAAAACTTAATTGTGGACAACATATTCTCCTAAAGTTAACTATTGTTACACTTGTAGTACAATGCAACACTTTTGTTTTTCTTTTTATATATTTGTTGCCTTGTTTCTAGTTAAAAAAAATGAAATAATTTAAAAAGTCTTAAATCAAGAAGTATTTTCAAGAGAAGTTCACTGTGATGACAAATAAAACCTTTACAATCTGCCTTGATTTGAATGTCTGGTTGATTCAAACTCTGTATTTTTGGTGTGCATTTATGTAAGCCCTGCCAGTTCACGTTTATGACTCATTTTATTAGGATCAAGAACAAGGGAGAGACAGCCTTCACACTTGCCATGAATGCGTGTGCTGCTGAGCTCTAGAGGTGAGGGGAGTGTGATTTTCAGGTCTTCTTTTTTCCTCTTCCAACTCCAGCTCATTACCAGCATGCGATCCCGTTTGTTCCCCATTGGCATGGTGAAATCAATTGGCAAGATGTAGAGATGCTGCTGCATGCTAATTTTTCTTCTTTTTTTCAGCACCCAGAAATAGAAACAAACACATGCCAGAATAACATGAGTGTACTTCAATCTTGACAGGTCTCGCACTTTACAAGGAATCCAGTGTGGAAGCAATCAGTCTTTCAGTTTGACTGCTCTGGTTGAGTGGTGAGTAGTACTGCTCTTCAAAAGACCCTCTAAAGCTGCATACTATTCCCATTCATCAAAACAACTGGCATATATGAAGATATGAATATTTTACATTCTACAATGAAGTGCTCTAGTACAAAAATAATTCATTTACTAATTCTTTTCAATGTATTTCAAATAAACTAGGCCAATGTTTTCTCTAACATAAAAAAGTATTCAGGAAAATTGTTACAAATGTAGATTTTGAAAAATTGGAATTTGTTTAATTGTTATTGAGGATAATATTTGACTCATGACATAATATCAGACATCAGACGTTATCATTGTTCTGCATCTTTTTATCATGCTGTGCCACACATTTTCAGTATAATCTCAATTCATAAGTTCACGCTTACAGATATATATTTGAGAGTTATAAAGAGTTATAAAGAGAGTGCATATAAAGAGTTTAGATGCAAAAGCCGCTAAACACCCTTTTCGCTGAGTGAATGCTTTAAGAACGTAGTACATGTTTAACAAACAGTTTTGTTTGAAATCATCTAAAATCGCAGCGTCAGCACATTTAGAAATAAGTTTGTTGGCAAAAGCTGCTAAATGCCACTTGCCTTTGATAGCAAAAGCCGCTATATCCCAAGAACAGAAGGCAAAAATCGAATCATATCTTAGCAATGTAGCAGCGCGCTGATACGCCGGCTTTATGAGGCTGTTTTATTCCACTTTCAAATTTTAAAAATGAAGTTTAATGAACTGCATGAGCCTGTCAGACTGGCAGTGAATGGCAAATGAAAACGTCCCATACCTCAAAACTCAAGAAAACGCAATGTTCCGTCGGAAGTGTAACATGCATTAACGTTTGTTTGTGCAGTGGCGCTCCTTTGAATGAGTCTGATTTACTATTGTTACATTAAACAGCAAATCCATTTGACGAAAGATGAAGTTAAGATGCCGTTCTTTTATCCTGCATTGATGCTATGAGGATAAACAAGAGATGAAAAAGAGAAAACATTTTTGAAAAAGAGACCAAGATCTTGAGTATATTGAGGATAAAAAAAATTACAGCTTCTGAGAGACATTTTCTTTTTTTGCACAATAGGCCTACCATGTGTTTTGTTTGCAAATGCAAGCTATATTTTTTTGTTAGTAATGGACAATGCACAGATATTGATGTTTCACAATGTTCTTACACTACATTACTGGAATCTAACAAGCTTGTTTACATTGCTCTACTTACATATCCAAATATCAAAAATCAGAAATGACAATAGATTGGTAAGATTTAATTTATGTCAATTTTAATGTTATTGATTAATGCACTTGACAAATTTAATTTATTCCTTTTCCTTCTGCTTAATCCTTGGTTTATCAGGGGTTGACAGTGTATTGTGGCTTTAATAGTTTGACTCTGACCATCTGTAGAAAAAAAATAGTTTCATAGTTTAAATGTTATCTTTCTTTGCATTATTGTATATTTTTTCCCTATTGTATTTATCTTAACATGTTATCAACCTATCACACGTGATTGTATTACTACTTCAATTGTTGCTTCGAGAGGGGTCTAAATGCTTAACTGGTGTAATGCAATCTGACCTGCATGTAAGGCTTTTTAAACCTACCCAACACAGTGACATCACTAGCTCGGTTGAGTTCATTGAGTCTGACATTGCATCTCTGAGATAGGCAATCTCAGCTTGCGTCATCAAGGCTGCATCCAGATACTAATGGTTGCTTCTGCAAATACAGCTCCAAACAAGGAAAGCTTAATGAGTTGTCCTCTTGTGTCCCTGAGACCTTGGAAGCCATTTGCCAAGTTTGAGCAGAGCTGAAAATAAACCTTAAACATTTATTCCAAAGCTTCCAGAAATGCCCTGAAACAGGTGGTAAAATATGGCAAAGGAAATTGCTGACACTGATCTTCCATCACTTGAGCAACCTTTTAAAATAAGCTGTTTGAGAAGGCAGAATAGTACTCACCCTAGTTATAACTTCCTACTTCTTCTATCTGGAAGTCATGTAGTGGAGTTTATTTATAAACTAATTTCGAGAGGATCACATACTTATGATTTACCACAGCTGGTCCCACATTAGCTAATCATTATCCTCCAATCATATGATTCCCACGTTAATATAAATAGTCTTCCTCCCCTTCTCTTCCCCCTTTTCTCCTAGATTGCACGGCGACTCAGTGGTTAGCACTGTCGCCCCATAGCAAGAACACCATGGGCTCTGGTCCTCACCGGGACAGTTGGTGTTTCTGTGCTGATTTTCCTGTGTCCTCGTAGGTTTCCCTAGTTTTTCTCCCATTGTCCAAAGATATACATCATATGTAACAGACTAAGCCAAATGGGTGCTATTGTCTAATTTCAAGCATCAGTATTTTTCCTTCTCTGAGTAGTCCACCTCAGCCACATCAGCCGGGAAGTATTTTAGATCTACCTGAGCTCAATCTCCCCTCTTAACCGGTGAACAGGAGGAAGCCTTGGGCTCGAGAATCCCTTGAGCTCAGGGCTCTCTCCCGGGACAAAAACATAAACAAGCTCATAACTCATCAGCTAGGTGTGAACTCTTGAAATGGAAGTTAACATTGTCCTTTTTGCTCATATTGTGATGTACATCCAACTGAAATGGTCCTAAAATAAGCAAAACAATCCAACGGTAGATGATTTTGTCCTTTGGGAACCGATTGGATCCCTGGAAGCTAGGTGCTGCTACAGAAGCAGGTCAGAATGAGACAGACCTTGATAGCCCCGCCCTAAAGGAATTCCATGGTACCAGTCATATCATGGGGTGTAGCAGATGCTATGCATGAAACATTCATGCATGCCCATTACCAAGTAGGGCTTATTAAGAGGTAAGGCAATTCCTTTATTTCGCTGATTCCTTTCTGTGGTGGGTGTGTCACTGCCGTGTGTCTGGTATGTAGTCACAGCTAAAGTCTTTCTTTTTTTTTGTGCTGTAGAGTGGAATTGCACTTTATATTGCTGTACTCATCCTCGTGTCATCGTTGACATTTTGGCATACTCCCATGACTGCTGTCTTCCTGTTCGTAATCAGTACAGAATCCTTGCTCACCGGATTGGTGACGGGTATCTCGTGTAGTGGTTGAGTTGCGACATGAGTGTCTTCTGCTTTCTCTGTGGCACATGCTGGACCCTACAGTTTTTTCTTTTTTTTGTATACTTATTTTGCTTTAGTTTCGCTTTAGTTTTGCTCGTGTTTAGTGAATTGTGATGTTTTTAATTAAAAAGTGTGCACATGTGAATATTTGGTGGGTCTGTGTTTTTAGGCCCAGGGCCTAGCCAGCTCGACTGTGGCCCCAGCTCCTCTTCTCTGGATGAATGTAGTTTTTTTTTTTTTTTTTTGGTTTGCCAGTTATTGTATTGGTCTTCGGGTGCTTGGGGTGGCAGGACCTGTCCATTAAAAGTCCCTATTAACCAGAGAAGTCATTGTAAGGAACATGAAAATAGTGACACCTGTCAAGGTAGTCAAATATGCGGGACCACAACCAATCAAACTCGAAAGTGCTGGCTAAATTTGAATCTAAGTTCAGCAATATTGTTATTAATGTTGGCACTAATGATGTCTGACGACATCAGTCTGAATAATAATGGCATTAAAAAGGCATGTGTTTTTGCAAAGATGATGTCAGACACTTTTAATATGCACCTGCGTGTTTATCATGGTGATTAAATCTTTAGCAGACTCTCATGTAGTGATATGTGGCTGTCTCACATGTGCAACAAAAATTGCACTAATAATTTTGGTTCTATAATATTAACACTAATATTGGTTTTGCAATTAATATTGGGATTTTAATTATTGTTCTTGTCTTAATTCATTTCATTATAAATGAGGCACCAGCAGCATAATTACACTGCAACATGAAATAACAATCAAACATTGCTCATATGATTATATTATCTTGAAGGAGTTTATCATTTTGGTCAATCTGAACAATTTGTGAGATATTGTTTGACTTATAAAGCCACATTTCAACAAAATACTCGATTGTAATAAAAGATTAACAAAATAAACAAGGGTAACTAACTATTAAATGGACCATGCATAAAGTGCACATGATTAAATAATGAATATGATTAAATTGGTATGACCTACTAGATTTCTTATATAAAAAGTCTAATAAGGTGAAGCTTATTTTTGTCGAAAATGTTCTGCAACAATAGAAAGGAAATCAAAGGAGATAAACTTACACTATTCTAACAATCCTTTGGAATACTTAGAAACACATACTACTAATTTTCAATGAAACATGACAGGAATGACAAGAGAGAGTTCTGTAAAATGAGACTGGACAAAGAAATAGGGCAAAACAGGAACTTGAATACACAGACTGATTAATAACTAAATGAAAGACAAGTGGAACTGAATTAACACCATGGACAGCAGGAAAAAGAACTGAGGAAAACTAGGTGAAACTTAAAACAACAGAAAGTCCATTAATGTGACATTTCTTTGAAAATGCACCTCCTCAACTGCACAGGAAAATCAGAGGAAGGATGAAGGAACCAGTGGAGGGTAGTGGAGCAGGGTGGTGATGACATTATGAGGGGCGAGGAGGAAGGCTGTAACAGACAATGCAGTGCATAGGACACGGGTGGAGATGATGTTGGGAGTAGAAAGAATGAATGAAAGAATGGAGCAGGAGGTTAGAAGGTCACAGCCAGGATTATTAGTGGCCCTCAGTGAATTTGAAAGGTTGTGGAGCTACAACAGAGAGTGGTCAATAGCTATGTTTTCATCCAAAAAGTGTGAACGAACTTTATGTTCAAAGCTGGAATATTGCATAAAAGACATACAAATAATGCAGCATTTCCATCCAACGAGTCAAAGCGAACAAAACGTCACTTCCTGATTAACTTGCACCAAATATCAACAGTAAAAACGGAATTTGCTGCAGTAGGAGAAGCTGCGTCAATCTTTTTTTCGTTCAGTGAATGTGCGGTAGCGTTTGATTCTGGAGGTCATCTATAATATAATAACATTAATACTCAAACGGTAAGACGTTTTAGAATAACCAAAACAGTTCAAATGGTTTACAGTGTGCTCAGCTTGCTGGTCCATCTACACGCATTTTTATCATCACATGATTTCTTATCACAAAGTCACATGACCTTTTTTAATGCGCATACTGTAATTTGTGCGGTAAAAGTGTTTCCATCTTAGTTTATGCACATCTTTTATCGAATCAAAATTTTATCCTACTCCATTATGCACATACGTTTTTTTTATGCGCATTTTCAAATGCGCATCTTGGTGTTTCCATCTACCGTATTTTAATGTGCATATGCAAAATGCGCATAAAAATATGTGGATGGAAACATAGCTAATGATGCCAGGGGGCTGACTGACAGAGATGTAGACACTAGAGGTGAGCACAAAGAGTAGATGGAGAGCCAGAGGGCGATGATGAGGCAGAGGATTCGCAGGGCAGTGGTGGAGATGGTGGCTCAGTTGACTGAGATGAAGATGTCGATCTTAAACACAGAAGACTGAGGTGGAACTGAGGTAGAAGATGAAGGGCCAAACCTACCAGAAGGCATTAACAGCTAGAAGTCCAAGAGCAAACACATTCCGCATAGACTTAGATTGAACTGGGGGGCTTACAAGAGGATTGTCCTTCAACAGTGACATTTGTGTTGAACTGAAATAACTGAAATGAAATGAACTATTCCAGCATTCTAATATGATTCTAATATTATACTATCATTAATATTTTACTATTCTGTTATCAGCTTAATATATTTCATTTGTTTTTCAATTATGAAATCTTATTTAATCTTGGTTACACAAATTCGATTTGTTTCTATTCACTCTGTATGAACGGATTGTTGAACAAAACAGTTGTATTTTTATTAACATATAAACCAAAAAATATTAACATTAATCTAAACTCTGTTTTTTCATGTGTCTCATATCATTCGTCTTCAAGAGGACTTTTCTGCCTTTGTGGTGTGAACAATGACAATACAGGGATCCTTGTTTACCTGTTAATGGAATGGGAGACCCCTATAGTGTCACTCCCGACCCAGCACCCAGCCCACCATCTCCCTGTTTTGAAGAGCTGATGCCTTAGCCCACCACTGATGGAGTTAATGATGGCTTTGCCTTGTCCCACCATCCCTCCGACTCTGTTAGGCTCCTCCATCCCTTCGGCTCCATGTGTGTCATCAGTTGCTCCAGTTCTTCTATGGCTTTTAGGATCTCTGTCTCCATGTTAGATGTCAGAACCTTTGGCTCCACTTTGGTCAAGATTATCCTTAGAATCTGTTTCCTATTTAAGCTGCAGTCCCACTGGACTTGTCTCCCAATAGACTTCCATTCATATGCAGTCAAATACGTCAGACCAGAAACGCAGAGTCATGCATCAAGTTTTGCAGGTCGATGCGGTGCAAAGTTCAAGCTTGGTGAACTCTGACCTGTGAAATCGCATCACTTGACTGCGTGAGACGAATCGAAGATCAAAACATGACCTCTCTGGACAGAAATTAAAAAATATGGACTGATTACTCGCTTCTCTAACTTCTAATCATCTCGTTTAATCCTGCCCATTTTCGCAGCGCAGAATGGTAGAATTTTGCTTAAACAAACTTAGTGTGACCGCAACTTTACTGCCTGTAATTAGTGTTTACCTAGTTTCACCTGTGTTTGATTACTCATCTTTGTATTTAAGTTCAAGTAAAGCCCTGCTCATACCCTGGGATTTCGGCCATGATATGGTCATCAAAGACAAATTTTAGAAATCCTAAAGGACTTAGGAGTCCGGAAATCCTGGGCTAAAATCTGTGATCTTTGATTGTTGGTTTGACATGTTCATAGACCGAAGCTTAATGACCATTGCAATGTTTTTTTTTTTTCTTTTTTCCTCTGATAAAATTTCAGACACACAGTCATGTAGGACTTTTTGCCACATTTTGTGACTGGATATTCCATACACACATGGCTGTTTGACACTATTATGTACATACCAAGTCAGTAAAGAACCAGAGACACACATATTGTGAAATGTGCAAATTCCATTAAACACTAGTCCTTACTTCATATTCGCATCTAACACCTCATTTCGTCATGAGGGCATGAATGAAATGTTCCTGAATGAAATTAAATCTGTTAAACTACAGTTTGTCACGATTACCAGCAATATAACCACCAGAGATCGCTGAAAAACATTTACACTCACACAAACTACAATCCTGCCTTATAATTAGGGTTGGGTACCGAAACCCGGTGCCATTATAGCACCGGTACCATGGTAACTGGTATGTACCGGTATTAAATCAGCGTATGAATTTCTATCCCTAATTTCAGTGCCACTGGTGCTGCGACCAGGACGAAGAATTAAGGGATTCATCAAAGGCACTCATAAGTATGTGTTGTCACACCATCTCTAAATATTTATTTCTAAACAACTATGAGGAATACGGACAGGCGATGTCAGGCGTTAGAGAGACTAGAGAGACTCTCTTCAAATCAGCACACATGATCGCGTTCATCAAATTTGCTTAAACTACGCGTTCTAAATTGTATTTTAAAGCAAGGATTCTGACAGCGATGTGAAGCAGGTGTTTTACAAAGCTTGCATGTAAGGGGAAACTCGTCAAGCTTAATTACACATTTGAGGGCTCAAAGGCAGATAAATGCAATGCATTGTCTCTGACATAATCTGGCACTTTCAGTATACGTACATAGACACCAATGCTTCGATTTTTAATATGATTTAGACAACACTATGATTTAGAGTCTAGACTACCATGTAAACAGTGAATTTTGATAACCTTTAAAGGACCACAGACACCTGCGTCGCAAAATGCAGAAGTTTTTTTTTTTTTTCTTTCCCTTCAACGTGTGGTATCAAATTCCATTAAAAGATCACTCTTCCACCAGTCCCCATGTCAACAAGCTTGGCCCCTGTGTGCAAAGCAACCATACGCAACACAGTTAAAGTTGCCAAATTAAAAATGAAACGCCCAACATTACATGAAACTTCGGAGAAAACGTAAATAGTGTGGTGACGCAATGACATTATTCAATATATCTGCTTGACATGTAAATTAGGATTATGGAAACATTCAAAAAGCAACTCATATAAACTCTTTAATCATATTGTTGTCTTATTCATAGTAAGTTAAATTATTTGATTACTGATATCCAAGTAAACGTAGTCTGTATGACATGGGAATCATGGTCATGCATTCTGACATGCCACAGTACAATCATTTAGGATTATATAAAAAATTGCAGTGTCAGTCAAGCTTTAGATCATGTTCTGGTCTTGTCATTCCCATGTCTCTTTATCTCTGTGTTAAAGAGCCCATATTATACATGAAATAGGGTAATATCTTGGTTGTAAGGGTCTCCAACAACATTCTAATATGCATGCAAGGTCAAAAAACACTTTCATGGTCTTATAATCTGCATTTATTTTTACCTAATTATCCCAGCGACTCCTGTATGAATCGTCCAGTGATTCATTTGTTCCCAAACCCCTCCTTAGCGCGAAGCTAATCTGCGCTGATTAGACCGATGACAGTCTGTTGCGATTGGTCGACTGCCTTCAGTGAGAGAGTGAAATGCCCAACAGCTAATCAGCAATATAAAAGTAATCACAGTTCATACACGCTTGATAGTGTAGGTGTGGATTTTAGCTGCCAGTGGGTCAATGTAAATACAGACGATGGACTTGAAAATACAGACGACTAACTATTTTTATTGAGCAAAAACTCCAAAGACAGTTGAGATCTTCTAGCTTGTCTCACTCTGCTCTTTTCACAGACACACACATAAACACATATTGCCCTCGTTCTAACACACACACACAAACACTTAACCCTGCTCCGGACGACAACACACGAGCGCACACACACACACCTCCGGACGACAGCGCGCGCACACACGCACACACATGCACACACTTACAAACACTACCCTCCTCCACGGAGCTCCGTAAACAAAGCAGCACGCGTCACGTTTTTTAACGTGGCTTTGCACCCGATATGAGAATAAAGCGAGTTAACCTGATACAGTACACGCGGTTACAAGTGACAAATCACAACTAAATACATTTGCAAGCTAGAGTTAACGAGGCAACTTTAATCACACGTACTTACACTTGAGAAATGGAGGAAGAAACCCATCCTGACATGTCCATCAGTAAGTTACTCTTTATTGATCCTTCCTTTTACAAACGCAAATGAAGTATTCTTTGTAGCATGTAGTTTTCAGAAGATTCCAGTAGTTTCCAACTGCTTGGTTATAATGCTGAGGTTTCATCTTTGGGTAGAGACTTAATAATATCCATCTACAGTGTGACTTCAATCAAACGGCATGTGTGTGTGTGTGTGTGTGTGTGTGTGTGTGTGTGTGCGTGTGTGTGTGTGTGTGTGTGTGTGTGTGTGTGTGTGTGTGTGTGTGTGTGTCTGGGTTTCTGTGTTAGAGGGCAGGGCCGCAGGTTTCAAATCTCCCGGGTTTGCGCGTGCACGTGAATAACTTGGTTTCGTTAGTACGTCATGGCGAAACACCTAATGCCTCGTTATCAAGGCGACTTGTTTGAAGCACTATGAGTCGACTCTTTTATAGATGAATCAACAGTTTTAAACACTGTACACTAACAGATTTAAGCCTTGGCTGGATACTTTACTTCACTTAGAGCTGTGTTACAAACTACATGGAAGGGCATTTTCAAAAACCCATAATATGAGCTCTTTAATAGGTATTTGATGGTTGTGTATGCTTGCTGTTGTTTATTAAAATAGTGTAATTCACTATATGCTTCTTCGCTTTTGTAGCTAAATATCTATGACAATGTAAATTAATTTTGAATGGGAACATTCACAAATGGCATAGGGATTGTCTGTGTGTCTATCTTTTTTTTTTTTTTTGTAATACAAAAATATTTCCAAAACCATGATTTGCTGCTCTTTTGGTGCATTGTGTGGCTGCATATGCTGAAAATGTGGAGTGTAAATGAGAATACCAGACTGTGCGCTTTAGCAGAAATGTGTGGATGGATCTATATCTGTATTGAGTAAATATGAGTTTATCTGCCCTAACTAATTGTTTTGAAAGCGAAACTAGAATTGTCGACTTTATTTTGATGGTTCAGAATCAATTATTTATTTTACAAAATAATAACTTTGTTTGATGTGCACTTTGATCTTTAAAAACTCTGCAGCCTTTTAAATTCACAAACAGCTAGATGAAAGGTAAAGTATGAAGAGACTAATTTGGTCATTTTCAGCAAGCTACCATATATATATATATATATATATATATATATATATATATATATATATATATATATATATATATATATATATATATATCTTTATCTTTATTTTTTATTTATCTTCTTACTTTATTCACCTGTGCATGTTAAAAAGGCCCTGCAGAGAATTAAAGAGACTTTGCTTAACATGGTTGACTTGTTTATAAAAAAAACTGATCTAGATCAGTTTTGAACTAACTACAACTACACTTTCATTCTTGCACTACTCTGCTACTTGCCTGTCTCTTCATCTCTGTGTTAATAGGTATTTGATGGTTGTGTATGATTGCTGTTGTTTATTAAAATAGTGTAATTCACTATATGCTTCCTCGCTTTTGCAGCTAAACATCGTGACAATGTAAATTACTTTTGAATGGGAACATTCACAAATGGCATAGGGATTGTCTGTGTGTCTATCTTTTTTTTTTTTTTTTTTTTGTAATACAAAAATATATCCAAAACCATGATTTGCTGCTCTTTTGGTGCATTGTGTGGCTGCATATGCTGACAATGTGGAGAGTAAATGAGAATACCAGACTGTGCGCTTTAGCAGAAATTCGTTGTTGGATCTATGTCTGTATTAAGTAAATATGAGTTTACCTGACCTAACATTGTTTTGGAAGCGAAACTAGAATTGATGGCTTTATTTTGATGGTTCAGAATCAATTATTTATTTTACAAAATAATAACTTTGTTTGATGTGCACTTTGATCTTTAAAAACTCTGCAGCCTTTTATATTCACAAACATCTAGATGAAAGGTAAAGTATGAAGAGACTAATTTGGCCACTTTCAGCAAGCTACTATTTGTATATATATATATATATATATATATATATATATATATATATATATATATATATATATATATATATATATATATATATATATATCTTTTATTTATCTTTTTATTTTTCACCTCTGCATGTTAAAAAGGCCCTGCAGAGAATCAAAAAGACTTTGCTTGTCATGATTGACTTGTTTATAAAAAAACTGATCTAGATCAGTTTTGAACTAACTACAACTACACTTTCATTCTTGCACTACTCTGCTACCTGCCTGATATGCTGAATATGTCCCATGGACTGACATATTATTATTATTTTTTTATTTGTTTGTTTTTCCATACACAATTTAAAAAATGTATTTCATTAATTCAAAACACAATTCCTAAATATGCAAATCCAATTTGTAAATTTAAGACACAATTCATAAATGTGAAAATCCAATTCATAAATTCAAAACACAATCCATAAATGCGGCGAGGCAGTCGCCTCACAGCAAGAAGTTTGTTGGGTCGCTGGTTTGAACCTCGGCTCAGTTGGCGTTTCTGTGTGGAGTTTGCATGTTCTCCCTGCCTTCGCTTAGGTTTCCTCAGGGTGCTCTGGTTTCCCCCACAGTCCAAAGACATGCGGTACAGGTGAATTGGGTTAGCTAAATTGACTGTAGTGTATGAGTGTGGGTGTGAATGTGAGTGTGGATGTTTCCCAGAGATGGATTGCACCTGGAAGGGCATCCGCTGCATAAAAACTTGCTGGATAAGTTGGCGGTTCATTCCGCTGTGGCGACCCCGGATTAATAAAGGGACTAAGACGACAAGAAATGATTGAATGAATGAATCCATAAACGCCCAAATCCAGTTCATAAAATTGTAATACAATTCATAAATGCACAATTCCAATTTATAAATTCACAATTCATAAATACCCAAATCCAATATATAAATTCAAAACACAATTTAGAAATGTACACATCCTGTTAATTTGGGGAGATATTTATGATTTTTACTTGTGAATTCACACATTGTGTTTTGAATTTACGAATTGGATTTGGCAAACATGAATTGTGCTGTGCATTATTTTTGAGAATGATCTGACTCCATACAATATCAACCTACCTATCACCTCTCTGAACTTCTACTATCTTCTACTCACCCTCCAACTGCAATGCATTTTTGGCGTATACTTTTTAGATTAAAATAACATTATGGGCACTTAAAGTATTTAATTTACATTGAACATCATGAGAATTTGCAGAAAATAGATCTGTAAAATCATGAGTGTGAATAAATGGGGGAAAAAAAAAAAAGTATTATTTATTTATGCTAAGCCCAGTTCCTGAGTTCACTATTACTATATGTGGTTTGTACAATGATAATTAAATATATAATAAAATCTTCTAGAACAGGGGTCACCAATCTCGTTTCCGATGGTCCGGTGCCCTACAGGGTTTAGCTCCAACTTGCCTCAACACACATGCCTGGGTGTTTCAAGTATACCGAGTGAGACCTTGATTGGCTTGTTCAGGTATGTTTTATCAGGGTTGAAGCTAACATCTGCAGTACATCGGACCTCCAGGAACAAGTTTGGTGATCCCTGTTCTAGAGTAACTTTTGGAACCAAGAGATTTGAATCACACTTTATTTTTTAGTAAAATTTAATGTTAAAATGCAATATTCGTGGCGAGCTACTGAGCAAGCCAGCCATGCCAGAAAAGTATCCCTGGGCACATTTTCCTAGTGAGCCTTGGGTTGGAATTAGTAACTAAAATGTTACTGGGATTTAAAATGCCACATACATACCGCATACATAATTACTTACTAAGCAACATGTGAAATGAGTAAAATTGTCACTATTTATACAACTATCAATAAGCAAAAGGAATATGATTACACCGATATCCTACAAGCTTTTGTTGCAACAAGTGTTTTTTTTTTTTTTTTTTTTCACCATCCTAGATGTTTTTTCCCCTATATTTCAAAATGATCTCTTGATGTTCAGCAAAGTGAATCACACTGATTCTCATGTGACTATAAACCTGTTTTCATGTGCACATGCTGCTGAAGTTTTTGGAAATCATAAACACCATTGCAGACTAAATAAGGTTGAATTAATTTCTCTTTAACTGAGTCCAAATATAGTCAGGCAGGCCTGTGAACAGCTAAAGTATATGTTTCGATCACTGGGGGGATACTTACCAACTTAGTATGCATGAAGGGTCTGTGGAATTTTGTGAGCATATGGGATGGATGAGATGTAGTGCTGGAACTGCAAGAACTTTTAATTTGAAGCATTTGAAATAGATAGATAGATAGATAGATAGATAGATAGATAGATAGATAGATAGATAGATAGATAGATAGATAGATAGATTCCAATGTCCCTCTCATGAGTGGTGATTACACTGACCATTAATAATATAGAGAATTTGAAAATTCAAAAGCTAAACCTGGTTCTCTGAATGTTTGGAGTTTTTAGAAAAAAAAAAATAAATATTTGCACTTTTCTTGGAGTCAATTACTTGTTTTAGCAATTTAAAATGTTTTGTGGTTTATCATTTACGTTTAACTAATTGTGATGGGAGTCTTTGACCTGTGATGTTAAATACAAAATCCTTTTACATAAATTAATCTAGATTTTCTTCGTTTTCCTCTTCTTATTTGTTTTTTTATTTAAAGCGCTACGATCTCTACTGTTTTACAAGATGTAACAAAAAATAAATAAATTAAATGACTAATTAAAAAATAAATACAATAAATATCTGAAGTTTCAGATAACCATCAGCTCAATAATTAAACCTTACTGAAAAAAAAAAAGTTATTTTCTTTTGTTTTTTGGGGGAATTGTTGGGGAAATTATTTTGCGGCTGTGCTAAAAATGCTAATTATCTGGTTGTCCCTGCCCAGTTCTCATACATTTCACTTCAGTGAAGTATAACCAGGGTCAGATGTCAGGATAAAAACAGCAAAATGACCAAAAGAACCTAATACGACTGAACCAGGAAGTTTCCTAATGGTTATTTGATGTGGTTTTTGGGTTTATTCAGCCTTCCTGCAGTGATGAATGAGTCATAACCAAAAGCCAAGGAAGACACACACATTCATGCAACAAGTTGCGCTGTTTTTGCTCATTTATGCGCAGCAAATGTGACAAGATGAACATCAAACAGTAAAATAATGCTGATATATAGAGATCCATTATAACTAAATTACTGTAAAAAATAAACCTGATTTAACAACCACAAACCGGGACTCATGTTGTGTGATTGAAGCATCCTCGTTTGTAGTTGTGTACAATATATGCAGCTATGCTAATTTCAGTGGTTATGAATTTTGTAGCTCATAAAGAATAGTTGAGAATGCTATAAACAATACACAAACAGTCCACAGCACTTACTGCTTCTTAAAGTGCAGTTGGATCATGGAGAGTTTCTTTGCAAACCCTGTCCTGTGGATATGATTATACATGTTAATACTGAGGCAGCAGTAATGAGGTTGATGTATTGGTCTGTTGTGGTAAAGAAGGAGCCATTTACCGGTCAATCTACGTTGCTACTCTCATCTATAGTCATGAGCTTTGGGTCATGACCAAAAGGACAAGATCTCGGAAACAAGCAGCTAGAATGAGTTTCCATCGCAGGGTGGCAGGGTGCACCCAAATAGATAGGATGAGTAACTCAGAGTATAGCTGATACTCCTCCACATTGAGACAAGTCAGCTGAGGTGGCTCGGGCATCTGTCTTGGATACCTCCTCGATGACTACCTTGTTGTTCCAGGCATTTCCCACCAGGACCAATATCTCTTGGCTGGCCTGGGAATTGCCTTGGGATCCCTCGGAGGAGCCTTGAGGAAGCGTCTGGGAAGAGGGAAGTCTGGGGTTCTCTCTTAAAACTGCTACCCCTGCAACCTGGCCCTAGAAAAGGAGATAATGAATGTATGAATGAATACTGAGACTTGATAATATGAGCCTATCAATCAATAGCGGTGGGTGAGGAAAACTGAACTTCCTCAGTAAAACCCCAGTGGGTGTTAAAATTGCTGGGATTTAAAGTCAGTAAATACAAAAAGATACTTGATGTGTTTATTTCAATCCAATATGATTGTGCATACACTAACTACACACATTCAAGTTGATTTTGCCTGATAGGTGCTCTTCAAAACAAAACTATGTCCTGGATATAGTTTGTATGGTTATAAGGAATTGGTATTTCATTCCTGTACAACACAAACTGATAATATCCCACCTTACATACTGTTTGAAATTGTTGATATCCTTTGTTTCCCTTCTACCATGTTTACGCCACAATCTGTCAACTGAAAACCAGTGTTACTTTCAATGTAACACATCTTCAAAATACCATCTGTTTCTTGTTTTCTGATTATATTTCAAATATGGATTTCTCTGAGAAAAGACTTGTTGCTTCAATTAATCTTCAGATTCAATGAAAAAGGAATCACTGTGTACAAAACCTGCTACAGAGAGCCACTTCTTTGCACTAATTCAAGATACAATCAATTACTGATGGATAAATTCTAGTCCATTGTACACAGAAAATATTCCTTTTACTCAAGAATGTCACGGTGGAAATAAATTTGGTTGATGCTTGATGTTTACTCAGTTCTCTTTTATAATTTTATGTCTATTACAAATATGTTAAATACATATAGGATTAAACAATAATCAAAAATAATACCAGTAAAGCCAAAAAAACACTTTCAAAAGAAACTGTGCATCTTTGTAACTCTGTGTGAGAAAGTTAATTTATCTTTATAAAATACTTATTTTATAATAAATATATTTGCAAATCTTTCCCAGAGATGTGTTGCGGCTGGAAGGGCATCCACTATGTAAAAATGTGCTGGATAAATTGGAGGTTCATTTTACTGTGGCAACCCCGGATTAATAAAGGGACAAGGCCGAATAAAAAATAAATGAATATTTGCAAATCACAACAGCAAATTCTAGTGTAATTTAAATGACAGCTAATAACTAATAATGAAATGAGAAATATTTGCATAAACATCACTTATCTTTAATAGCAAGATTTCTCACAATCAAGGCTAACATTTGCCTTAAATTTCTTCTGCTGATGGAATGTGGTGCAGTGATCTAATTCAGTCTAAAGCAATCAGAACTGCAATTTATCACTGAATGGTGAAGGAAATACATTTTAAAGGAATGTTTCTCAAGCAAACCCACTTAAAAAAATTAAGCAGTGTATAGGGAAGACTAGGGTGGTTATTATACTTTATGCTTCAGTTTACTGAACTTTGTTAATCTTTTGTTCTACAGTATATTTACACGCATAAATATGTTGGTTTAGTGCTGCTTTTTCAAACTACTTATTTAAAATGAGCTGAAACACAATTCTTGAGATTTTTCGCAGAACAACTTGATTGTTTTATGTTCAATCCACTGAAATGAAAGCTTCAAGATACCGTTGAGTACTTTTTTTTTTGTGATTTTAACATATTTTTGTGTGTTAAGCATCAGTTAAGACAATGTTAGCACCTGTTAACTTTAATTGTGGGAAAAACTAGATAATTTTGAGCTTTTGTCAGCTAATTTTAGCTTCCAGGTTTAAAAAGATTTTTTTATAATTAAAATATATAATTAATAATTAATTTATTTATACAAATATCTGGAACCCATTTTTAGTTAAAAATATACAAATAATAATTAATTTACTCAACCTGAGATCATCCAAGGTGTAGATTGTTATTTTCTCAGCAGCCCCTAAACAAAGACAGTCATTAGTTACAGCCATGGATTATTAAAATGCAGGTCAATGCCTACGACACTTTCTGAGGTATAAAAAAAGAAAATCCAAGCAAAATAAGGTTAACATTGCTGCTCCATGACAATACATTACATGAGGTGATGTGTAGTGAAACAATCCACAGTGTGATAATCCACAATTCACAGAATAATAATAAAAGCTGCAAAATGGATATATGTGTATGATATGCAAACTTTTAAGTGAGCTAGCACTATTTTTTCACAAAAAAGATGGCACTTGCATTGGCTCATCAAAATTATTTTGCTTTATCTAGAAAAGGTTCGAGGTTACAGAAGTAACCCTTCGTTCCCCGATGAGGGGAACGGAAGTGCCATAGAGTGGATTGATTGAAATCCACGAATGGGAGGATTCGGATCAGAAGCCGCTTGTCTAGAGAGTATTGAACGGGCCAATGAATGAAAATGAATTGGCAGCGTAAGCTTGCGCAGGTGTGCTGCATCGCCAATTATCCCAGCATATAAGCACACCTGAAGCGAGCAAATGCCATCCTTTTAAGCTGAAGAGACTTTCAAACAGCTAAGGGACAGTCATTATGGCGACGGAGTATGGCACTTCCGTTCCCCTCCTCGGGGAACGAAGGGTTACTTCTGTAACCTCGAACGTTCCCCTTTGGTTGGGGAACTTCAGTGCCATAGAGTGAATTGATTGAAATCCACGAATGGGAGAGGAATGGAAAGCGCCATAATGACTGCACCTTACCAACGCCCACGATGAGGGGATAGTCAAACAAGCGTGACGCACCCGTATCATGGGAGGCGCGGTCCTCCAACGTGTCCCTGGCCCTAATTTATCCTACTTTAACAGAAGTCTTACGGATTTAGATATATTTTTTGGGAAGTCGTGAGCATCTAGATAATTCTAGGAAATACGACAGTACGTTGGGAAGCGTGCAATCCCGATAGGGAGGACGCTGCGGAGGCCATCCGTTACCCAAGGGGGGGATAGATGGCAGAATTTACATATGGACTAGCCCTAAAAAGGGGGAGTACTCATAGCAAAAGCATGGTTAGCGGAGAGGGAAGACACGGGTCCGCCCAGGGGGGGGACTTAACCGTGGCGGAATGAGCATATGGGATCGCCTAGTGGGGATCACGCATAGCAGGCACCTATACCCAAAACGCGGGCTGACCAGCGGGCAGACCTACAACGTAGTGGGCCAGCAAGTGACTCCTCCGCTGAGTCAGTGCTGGGGGCCACGGAGGAATCTGCAGGGCTCACCTGACGGGGAACTTTACTGACAGATAAAAGGGCGCACGTATCTCTGTGTTAGGGAAAATGGCGCAGCAAGCGTGTCTCAACACCCTACCGAGTTGTGTCCTCAATCACCAAAGGGTTACCTAATACCCTTGAGGAAACCGGCTCCACTCGCAGATTATAAAACCTTGCAAATGTGTTGGGTGTCGCCCAGCCCGCAGCTCTACAGATGTCTGTTAGAGAGGCTCCGCGTGCCCGCGCCCAGGAGGATGCAACGCTCCGAGTGGAGTGTGAACGCACTCCCGGGGAACACGGCTGACCTCGACTCGAATAAGCGAGTGAAATGGCATCCACAATCCAGTGGGATAATCTTTGTTTTGATACGGCGCTTCCCTGCTGCCGACCGCCATAACAGACAAAGAGCTGCTCAGATGATCTAACATTCTGAGTACGGTCCACATAAATGCGCAGAGCACGAACTGGACAAAGTAAAGAAAGGGCTGGGTCTGACTCCTCCGGGGGCAGCGCTTGCAGGTTCACTACCTGATCTCTAAAGGGGGTGGTAGGAACCTTGGGCACATAACCCGGGCGGGGTCTCAGGATGACGTGAGAGTAATCCGGCCTGAATTCCAGGCACGAGTCACTGACCGAAAATGCCTCTAGGTCCCCGACCCTCTTGATGGAGGCCAACGCAACCAGCAGAGCTGTCTTCAGGGACAGAAATCTTAGAGATACTGATTCGAGTGGCTCAAAGGGATCTGCTCGCAAACTCGTGAGAATGAGGGCGAGATCCCAAGAGGGCATGAGAGGGGGGCGAGATGGATTAATTCACCTAGCACCCCTAAGGAACCGGATGATGAGGTTATTCTTTCCCACGGTGCCACCAGCTACCGCGTTATGATAAGCGGAGATGGCAGCCACGTAAACCTTGAGAGTGGAGGGCGACAGCCTGCTGTCCAACTTCTTTCTTGAAGGAAAGAGAGCACAACACTAATCTGGCAGTTTCGGGGGTCTTCTCTGCGAGAGACGCACCATTCAGTAAATAGACTCCACTTCAGGGCGTAGGCGCGCCTCGTGGAAGGGGCTCTAGCCTGAGTGATGGTATTAACCACCGCAGACGGTAGGTTACCTAAGTCTTCCTCGCGTCTAAGGACCACACGTGGAGGTTGCAAAGATTGGGGCTAGGGTGCCAGATGGTGCCCTGTCCCTGAGAGAGTAGGTCCTCTCTCAAAGGGATCCGCCAGGGGAGGGCCGTCGCGAGGAGTCAGAGCTCTGATATCCAGGTCAGGTTGGGTTTAAAGGGGCGCAACTAGCAGAATCTGTTCCTCGTCCTCTTTGACCTTGCACAGTAACTGCGCGAGCAGGTTCACTGGGGGAAACGCATACTTGCGCACGCCCCAAGGCCAGCTGTGGGCCAGTACATCCGTGCCGAGAGAGCCCTCGGTCAGGGTATAAAACAACTGGCAATGAGCGTTCTCGGGGGAAGCAAACAGATCTATCTGGGCCTCCCCGAATCGCGCCCATATCAGCTGAACAGACTCGGGGTGGAGTCTCCATTCTCCAGGGCGTAACAGCTGTCGTGAGAGAGCATCGGCTGCACGATTGAGCATGCCTGGAACGTGAATGGCGCGCAGCAATTTCAGCCACGGGTGACTCCAGAGGAGCAGACGGCGGGCGAGCTGAGACATACGGCGAGAGCGCACACCCCCCATGCGGTTGATATACGCCGCCGCCGCCATACTGTCCGTCCTGACCAGCACGTGTTGCCGCTCCAGCACCGGTAAAAAGCGGTGGAGAGCGAGGAACACTGCTAACAGCTCTAGGCGATCGATTGATATGCCAATGCAACTGGGCACCCTTCCACAGGCCCGCAGCCGCATGCCCGCGACACACGGCCCCCCAACCCGTGTTGGAAGCATCTGTTGAAACAACAACATGGCTGGATGCCTGTCCTAGAGGCACACCGGCCTGTAGGAACGAGGGGTCGTTCCAAGGGCTGAGGGCGCAGCGACACAGCGCAGTAACAGAGACCCGGTGTGTGCCCGCGTGCCATGTGCGTCTTGGGACCCGATCGTGAAGCCAGTGCTGAAGTGGTCTCATATGGAGCAATCCGAGTGGCGTGACGGCGGCTGCCATATGCCCCAGGAGCCTCTGAAAGAACTTCAGTGGGACCACTAGTTTGCTGTCGAGCTCCCTCAGACAGTTCAGCAACAGGCGAGCGCGTTCCTCGGAGAGTCCAGCTCCATCCCGAGAAAAGGGATCCTCTGCACGGGGGCGAGTTTGCTCTTTTCTCGGTTGACCTGAAGCCCCAGTAGGCAGAGATGCCGAAGCACCTTGTCCCTGTGCACAATCAATTGCTCCCGCGAGTGGGCTAAAATCAGCCAGTCGTCGTGATTTTTGAGTATGTGGATGTCCGCAAGCCGAAGGGGCGCTAAGGCACCCTCCGCGAGTTTGGTAAAGACCCGCGGAGACAGAGAGAGCTCGAAGGGGAGGACCTTGTACTGCCACACTCGACCCTCAAACGCAAACAGCAGAAATTGGCGGTGGCGTGGAAGCATGTAGACATGGAAATATGTGTCCTTCAGGTCTATGGCTGCAAACCAATCCCGAGGACGAACGCATTGGTGAATGCGGCTCTGCGTGAGCATTCTGAACGACAGCTTGTGCAGACAGCGGTTCAAAACGCGCAGATCTAGGATTGGTCGTGACCCACCGCTCTTTTTGGGTACAATGAAGTATGGGCTGTAAAACCCACTCTCCATCTCGGCTGGAGGAACTGGCTCGATTGCACCCTTCGCCAGGAGGGCAGCAATCTCCTCTCGCAAGACAGGGGCGGACAGGGAGTTGACCCTGGAGAAATACATGCCTGTGAACTTGGGGGGCCGTTTCGCGAACTGAATCGCGTAACCGAGTCTGATTGTACGTATCAGCCACCGCGAGGGGCTGGCCTGTGCTAACCAGGCAGGCAGAGCCCTCGCTAATGGAGTCATCGCTACAATCGCTGACGTACCAGGAGTGGATGTGCTGATCTGGGAAGCACAAGGGTCCCGCGGAAGAGCTGGAGGAGAGCTGCAGGAGGGCTGAGGGAAGGGAGACCGTCCCCCCAGCGCTCGTGAGCCACTGGCGAAGCATGTAGAATCTGCGAGCCGGAAGGCAGCGCGTCCCGGACTGGCAGAATTCGTGCTGTCACATCCGGGAAGGGGAAAAGTGCTCTTTGATTGATGTTTTGGTGGCACTGAAAAGTACCGTTGTAATCGGGGCCCCGCCCTCCAGCGGGGAAAGAGCAAGTTTCCACTTCTCCGGATGGCCTGTCTCAGGGACGCTTCGCGGTCCGTTTGCCGGACTTAACGGCGCCCTGGGCAGGGGGGGCTGCCTGCTTTCGAGGTGTACGCCGGAGGCGGGGGTGGTGCAGCACTCATTGGCGGGCGCCCTCGGCGAGGAGCAGCAGAGGTGGATGGCTCGGCGGGCGGAGCGGGCTTACGGCCACGCCGATAGATGACATTGCCCATCGCATCCGACTGCTCTTTCACCGCCTTGAATTCCTGGGTGAATTCACCGACGGTGTCGCCGAACAGGCCAGCCTGGGATATGGGCGAGTCAAGAAAGCGAACTTTGTCAACATCGCGCATATCGGCCAGGTTTAGCCAGAGGTGGCGTTCCTGAACCACAAGTGTGGACATCGTCCTCCCCAGCGCACACGCGGCGGACTTAGTAGTCCGAAGAGCATAGTCAGTCGCGGTGCGCAGCTCATGTAATAAGCTTGGGTATGACCCGCCCTCGTGCAGCTCGGCCAGCGCCTGTGCTTGGTAGCGCTGGTAGGTGGCCATCGCGTGCAAAGCAGAAGCAGCCTGGCCCGCAGCCTTTTAAGCTCTGGCTCCAAGGGAGGCAGACAACCTACAGGCTTTGGACGGGAGGCGGGGCAAACCCCGCCATGTAGAGGCGCCACGCGGACAAAGATTGATCGCGATAGCGCACTCTACTGATGGGATCGCCTTATACCCCCTGGCAGCTCCACCGTCAAGGGCGGTGAGGGTGGAGGGACACGCAGCACGGGCAGAGAAAGGTGCCCTCCAAGACTGCGTAAGCCTACTGTGCACTTCCGGGAAGAAGGGGACGAGAGGCTTCGAAGGCTTCGCCTTCTGGTCCTCTACGTAGCACCCATCTAGTCGGTCCGGCCGCGGAGCTGGGGGATAGACCAGCTCCAACCCCATGGCCGAAGCAGCCCGGGAAAACACGGCTAACATGTCCGCTTCAGGATCCGATTTGACGGCGCTCACCTGCCCGGAGGGGGCGAGCGGGTCCGGATCTTCGTCGGACAGTGAAAGCCCACCCTCCGATGCTGCGGAGGACATCTGATCTCCGGTGTCAGCGAGCGTGAGAGCTACCATCTGGTTAGACGGATCACTCCCACTACCCGAAGCTTAGATGGAGCGCCGTGAGGAGCGAGAGGTCCGCGAGCCCGTGGGCGGCAGATTATCTCTCGCTGAAACCCTCAGATCTGCCCGAGCGCCCGCTGCTTTCTTAGAACAGGAGGCAACTGGGGTGGCTCCGCTCTCTTACGAAAGTTAGCCGTGATCTTAGCTGTGCAACGGTCATGGCATCGCAATGACGACATGAACCGCCCCTGAGCACCACATTAACATGCTGGACCCCCAAACATGCAATGCAGTGATCGTGTCCATCATCCAGAGCCAGGAAACCCCCGCATCCAAAAAGGCACAGTCGGAGCACCATCCTGAAAAGGATGTGCTGCACGACTGTGTTGCTCTTTTAGGAAAGTTGCAACAATACGCACCACTCTGGAGGACCGGACCCAAAGAACCGCAGGCAAGGGAGAAACCCAGCTCGACCGCCTGCCGCCGCGAAAACTCACTCTGGACCGGGAGACACTCGTTCGCTCTGAAGTGCTGAACAGCAAGAGGAACCCTCATCGACTCACTCAGAAAGGATCTGAAGCGAAAAGGATGGCGTTTGCTCGCTTCAGGTGTGCTTATATGCTGGGATAATTGGCGATGCAGCACACCTGCGCAAGCTTACGCTGCCAATTCATTTTCATTCATTGGCCCGTTCAATACTCTCCAGACAAGCGGCTTCTGATCTGAATCCTCCCATTCGTGGATTTCAATCAATCCACTCTATGGCACTGAAGTTCCCCAACCGAAGGGGAACTACAATTTATCTTTCACTTTAATACTACTACTACTAATAATAATAATAATAACAATAGTAATAAGAACAACAATAATAATAATGTAAACTGGGATTGTGTAGGTATAGTTTAAAGTTTTAAGATTTATAATTTTCAATGGGGTCAAGAGTAAGGACTGCCATTGTTTCTTATGTATATTTGGAATTTATTTTAATTGTTTAATTTTTATTTATTTTATTGTATTTATTTTGGCAAAGTTGATATCAATTTATTTAGAATTTTGCAATTGATTTTATTTGGTTGTTTGTATGTTTGAGTATTTAAGCTGGTTTTAACCAACTGGTAAAATAAAAATAAAAACCAGTTGAATGTGCCTTTCGGGAGTCAGTTGTGGTTGGGGCATCCATTAGGATGGTTTACTTTAATGTTATTTGTGAGTCAATAAATTACGTTTTGACTTTAAGCAAGTGTATCCATCTCTATCACCTTTGTTTCCTAAAATATTATTATTAATGATAATATGATAACACTCAATTTCAAATTTATTTTATTAGGTTTTTTGCAAGGAATATCAACCACAACATTCATTATATAATTCTTCTTCTATGTTAATGTTAACACTACTCCAACTGAACACGTCCCTTCCTCAACAGTCTCTATCTTCTCATTGAAAAAAAAATAAATAAATAATAATAAAAATTGCAAATACATAAAAAGATGAAACAAAAATAAATGGAAAATGAAAATTTATAATAAATATGTATTCATATCACATTGCTCAGCTTAAGAATCAAGAGAGTTTGCCAAAACCAAAAAGTAAGTCGAATATTTTACAATTTAATGCAAGTAAACACTTTTTTTTATCCATGTATCAAAAGAGGGTGGAGAGACATGTTTTTCCACTTTAAAAGGATGAGACGTCTCGCTATTAAAATAGTAAAAGCCAAAGCCTTTCGAACCATTACTGAAAGGTTAGCATCTACTACCAACCCACAAATGGCCAGAAATGAATTTTTATCCAGATCTATGCTGAATGCGTCTTTCATAGTTTGAAATATTTTAGGGCATTTCTACAACATGTGGATGAGATCCGCAGGTGACTGCTTGCACCTATTACATGCATCGCTGACAGAGGGGTATATTTTAACAAGTCTAGCATTAGTGTAGTAGACCCTATGTAGAACCTTACATTGTGTAAGCCCATGTCTTGCACAGAGGAGTGTGTAAGGTCAAGAATATGCTCCCAGTGTTTATCAGATAACTCAAAACCGAAGTTCTCTTCCCAAGCGCCTTTTGCTTGATTTGTAGAGTTTTAATTAATATTGTGATTCAGGTTATAAATGGTAGAAATGCAATGTTTTGACTGTGGTTAAAGCGTTAACAAGTCATCTAGTGAAGATTCAGGAGGCCGATTTGGAAAATAAGGGAATAGTTTTTGCATAAAGTGCCTGGCTTGAAAAAAAACTAAATAAGTGTGAATTAGGTAGGTCAAACATTTTAGAAAGCTTTTTAAAGGATGAGAAAATACCATTCTCGTAGAGGTCATCAATTGTTTCTATGCCCTAATCAAACCACGTTCTGAAAGCTGCATCCATATTAGCATTAAACAGTGGGGTAACACTTTATAATAGCTAAACACAATAAATAATTTATTAAGCATTAGCAAATAGTGAATTCATTAAATGTTAAGCATTAACTCTACATTATTAAACGTAAGTAAGCAGTTTATAACTGCAGCTACAAATTCTTTGTTCTTGACTTACAAACATATTTAAAATGTGCTTAATAACTGTACTTTCATACTTTGTTAATGATTTATTTTTCATTACTAAATTAAGTATTGCATTGTATTTAAGAGTAGTTAAAGGGTTTTTAGGATCCATCAGAATGAGTTAGTATGATTAATAAACTATTGAAATCAACGTTTATATGTCTTATTCAGGCATATATTAATGGGTACTATGTATAATAATAAATGCTTTATTAACTCAACTTCATCTAGTTTTGTGACCTGATCTAAAGTAAGGACTATTCATGCTTTATAAATCCCTTATAAACAACAAATAAAGACTCAGTTAAATTCTAAACAGGAAAAATGACATTATTCATTCCTATTCAATTAAAGAGACACAAAACTGTCCTTCAAATGAAAAATAAATCTTTGCAACCTGATCTCAAATAAAATCACTGTAGAGTTTAATTATGGCATCTTATTATATTGTTAAGTTAATATATTGTTTTTTTTTTCCAGTTTTATGTCGTATTTTGACACTCCTGTTATTCAGCAATGTTTAAACTTTACATTCATTTTACTTTTTAGAAAAGATTGCAAAGATTGTTGTTTATTTTTACAAGTCATTTATAAGGGATTTATAAAGCATAAATAGTCCTCACTTTAGATTGGGTCACAAAACCACAAGCTGAGTTACTACAGCATTCATTAACATATTAATTACCTATTAGTATATGCCTGAATAATAAGATATATACATGTTGATTTCAATAGTTTATAAATCATTTACTAACTCATTCTGAATGATTCTAAAAACCCTCAACTATTCTTAAATACAACTGGTTGGTAAATGATGCAATACTTAATTTAGTAATGAAAAATAAATCAATAACTAGGTATAAAAATACAATTATTGGTCCCACTTTAAATTAAGTGGCCTTAAGTACTATGTTCTTGTATCAAAAAATAAATACAATGTGCTTACTGTGTTTATAATGTATTTGAGAACACTTGTGGTGCTTTTGAGCTTGGATAGAGGTTGGGTTATGGACAGGTTTTGTGGTATGGGTAGGTTTAAGGGTGGGTTAAGGTGTAAGGGATGGTCAACAGTGTATTTACAAATGTAATTACAAAAGTTAACTACAGATGTAATTACATACATGTATTTAATCAAGCATAAGTACACAGTAAATACATGTATTTACACAAAAAGTACATTGTAACAAACTATTAATTCCTGTGTAAGTACATATTAGTTAAGGACACTTAATATAACGTGGGACCCAATTATTAAACACATTATACAGGTGCTTATAAGTCAAGAATACAACAATTGTAGCTGCAGTTATAAACTGCCTACCTAAGTTTATTAATAAAGAGTTAATGCTTAACAAATAATGAATTCACTAGATGCTAATGCTTAGTAAATGATTCATGCAGTAGTGTGTAGTTATTATAAAGTGCTACCACAACAGTGGTTTTAAAATATTGGACAAAGTATGGAAGACCAATGTACCCCGTGTGTTTCCTAAATTTAATATGATAACACTTTATAATAATTACTGCACACTATGGATCTTTTATTAAGGCCCAATGTCAATTCTACCCCTTAGCCCTTACCCTTACCCCTACCCCTCGTTTTGCGCATGCATGCCAAGGGGTGTCCCAATTCTTTTTAGCTTGAAGGCGTAGGGCTAAGGGGAAAGGGTGAATAGCCCTTCGGACGAAGATTTTTCAGGACCACACTTGAAACCAGGGGGTAAGAAAATTTCCCAGAATACACCATGCCACACCGGCAGCATTGCTGAACCCAGAAGTAAGGAGATCCACAAATAAGTATTTTTTGTCATTATTACGAATTTTTACAACAAACATAAGTTTTAATATATTTATAACTGCGTTCATGTTTAACAGTCATGCTTTAAAAAAAAAAAAAAAAAACGCTACATTTTGCGATCATTAATCCCTAATAATAACTCCTGTACAGCAGTCCCACAACATTCTGATACTTGATGATACTCGAATACCCTGTCAGTAATGTCTAGTGGCTGAGAATGAGCTTTTTACTGTATCTGCTAATGTTAATTCTCTTTTTGTGTGTTTATATAGATGATTATGGCCACTGTGTAAATACACACACTGTGTAAATACACAGTGGATCTTATAGCCACATTAGATCGTTATGATAACACAATGTATGCCTTCAGTGATTTCCTAAAAATAAACACCAAAAAAAAATAATAATAAAAATAGCATAACTGGAACTAAAGCAGTCTCGATCGTCTGATCTCACATGAAGCATGAGATCGCGATGACAAATGATGCAGATACTGTAACTGTTTCCCAATTCTTAGAGGTAAATTTTGAAGCCCTTCCCCTTAACCCTCGGTTGTAAGGGCCAAGGGGAAGAGGTAGTGGTACAAAGATAGAATTGGAATTGGGCCTAAGTATTTGCAAATAGTTCATCATTAGTTAAGTATTAACTCCACATTATAAGGGTGGTCCACTATGATATCATATTTCAATCGTTAGTTGATGTGTAATGTAGCTGTGTGAACATAAACAACATCTCTGAATGTAAAAAGTTCTAAGTTCAATGCAAAGGGAGACCTTGGTTTTTACAGAGTTAGCTTAGCAAAGCCTAAAATGAACAAACTTTGGGGACTAAAAAAAAAATGCTTCCACCCCATGTGAGATCACAAAGGATTGTTTACTGCGCAAACACTGCACAGCTAAGGGGCGTGGCCAGAGGCACTGTAACGTTATAGCAGAGATGGAGCTAAAAATGCGTCAAAACACTGCTGTTACCACAGAGCTTTATCTGTTTCTGTATTTGGGCTTCCAAAGGACAAGACACAAAGACAGACGTACTTACAATTCAATATTAATTATGTTCCAGAGAATTATTAAATGCATAGCAAGCATGATTTGACAAAACAGCTTCCAGAATCTCTCCCAGTTCAGTGCTGGATTCAGTTAAAAATCACCTCAAAGCAGAAGCTGTAAACTACAACCTGGTGGTATTTTTATTTGTTAAAATTGATCATGACATGTACAGTGTCTAGTGTTAACGATATGCTGTAGCAACGATGTAAACAATGCGAAATGCTGTTTTGCACCGCAAACGATTTAGCTACAAAATCATATTTATCAGTCAAACTGCTGTAAACACACACACACTCCACCTGCATGTTCGTGTCTCTATGTGTGTCAGCGACTTTGCATTGATTCTCTATAGGCAGCTTTTTACAAGCGTTTCACATCTCAGATAATGATGTCGCAAAAAATATGTGGATGATTCATATTACTTATACCTGCATATTCCGGATATATGTGAAAGACGTTGTGTAACGCATGGGTTTAAAAAAAAATACAGGATAGCTCACCTAACTCGTGGTAGCAGCAGAAAAATAAATCAAGGCTCACACAGGTTGCATCCCACATTTTGTGCTTTATTGTTCTGACATGATGTATTACAGAAAATAACTTAATCCGAGCATTAGAGAAAAAGAAAAAGAAAGTGCTGTGCACATGCGCTTTTTTACAGAAAGTTCAAACACACACACACACACACACACACACACACACACACACACACACACACACACACACACACACACTCTATGGCAAACTCTCTTAAAGGAGCCACACCCCATTTTTACTCATTACAGACAGGAAATATATCAGTATATCTAGGAAATATATCAGTCGTTTTTATGCTAGCTGAGAAGCTGTGTATAACCAAAGTGAGATATATGAAAAGATAACGAGATTTCCATCAAGTGAAACATGAGCACACATTGTTTTGCATCTTATAAAGACAACCAAGCCTTAAAACTACATTCTGGACCACCTCTTCAATAGATATACACTGTAATAAATGTAGGATTCCACACAATTTATTTCTGTTGTTCCAATACAAAACTTAAACAAAAGTTAAACAAATTTGGATTTAACATAAAAAATTTACTTTGTTTCCCCACCAAAAAAAATAAATAAATAAAAAAAATTGCATAATTGTGTTGCTTCTGTTCCTTTTAAATAAGTAGTTTGAACAAACATGAACGAACACAAAAAAAGGTGTACATGTTAAGTCAAATGTATCATCTAATCCTTCCATCTAGATATTTTACCTTTCCAGATTTCATATCAATGACAACTTTGGGAGGATACTTCTATTTTACGATGTAGATACAGTTTGAAAGCCAGACAGACACAGCTGTGTTTCATTAATTCATTTGGCTGACTCAAACTGCTCATCCGCAGCTGATAGAGATGCATTTGCTGGCAGTCTTTTTCCCCTGCCTAGAATTTTCTCTCTCTTACGAAGGCCCTGGAAATTGACGATTCCCAAAGCCAACCTCTCACCTGGCAGACAGAGCCAAGAAAATGTGATTCACCTTAACACAACTCTGGGATGAAACCCATTTCCTCGCCCATTTGCGCATGGAAAATGTGCCATAAAATATTCTTGATTGCTATCAGTGGGGGAACATCTCTCACCTTAGTTACCGAAGCAGGCTTTATTGCATTGGATTTCACAGTATGTTTGCCAGGGAATGCCACAACTGCTGATAGAATAATCTGCTTTGTGTCTGGGCCAATTCATCAGATGAAACAACAAAGGTGACAGACAAACACTGCCAACTGAAAGCTGCAATTATTCAAAGCCAAACAAAAAAAATAACAATAATAAAAAAAAGAGGCTTCCACTAATGTATGCTTGGTTCCTTACCAAATGCTCTCCATGTCTGCTAAAGCATAGCTGCAGTGACATTTACTTTCCTACTAAGCATTTGTCTTTTTGAGTGGGAATCACTTTTGGGAATATTGCTGTTTAATTCAAGAGAAATGGCAGGTTTATTAGGGAAGGATAAATTACAGTTGGCAAAAGTCGATGCTCTGAGCGCCATTACTTGGATAGCTGAGGTAAATCAATAAAAATGGATATGATTACGGCATTATGAATACAACACATCCATCTAGAAGCGATTCCTTGGTACAATCATGTACGAATGTGAAATAATTTCAGCAGTATCTTTGTGAGAAAATCTCCCATTTACATTCACAATGGATGTAGTGATATAAATGTTGTTTTCTGTAGGCTTCAGCAGCTATACAGGAATGCAAATATCTGTGATTATATGAAATGTCGTCAAAAACACACCTGTAACACACACTGTAATTGTAAAATAGGTATTGATTCTATTAAATAAAAGCAATTATTAATAATTATAAGTTAGGGTTTGGTTTTGTGTCATTGTAGCGATGATAGCTAAATCAGAAACGCTAGCACTGATCATATGTCAAGTCTCACTTATACACTACCTGACCAAGGTTTTGTTGCCTATCTAAGTTTTAGGAACAACAAATAATAACTTGACTTTTAGTTGTTCATTTGGTTTCAGAAGAGGCTTATATAAAAGGCAAAGGCATCTAGATTACTCTTATTTTACTAAAATAAAAAAATAAAAATGATCATAACTTGATTTTTAATAATTAAATTAGGATAGTAAGGTTTGACTTTGCTTGGACAAAAGTCTTGTCACTTAACAAAAGAAAAAAGAAAGAAATAAAAAAAATAGAGTTTAGAATAAAAGTCATGGTGCAGTGGAAAAAATATTTAATATTGTGTATGGCTTCCATGAGCTTGGCCATTGGACTGCATTCATACATCTCTGCAATGACTCAAGTAAATTATTAATATAGTCATCTGGAATGGCAAAGACGGCATGGACTCCCAGAGTAACCTTTAATGCCTCCTCCTTCATTTTACCCCAGACATGTTTAATAATGTTCATTCTGGGGACCGGGCTGGCCAATAGTGGAGCACCTTGACCTTGTTTGCTTTCAGGAACTTTGATGTGGAGGCTAAAGTATGAGAAGGAGCACTATCCTGCTGAAGACTTTGCCTTCTGTGTTTTGTAATGTAATGGGCGGCACAAATGTCTTGACACCTCAGACTGTTGTTATCTACTCTGTAGACCCCACCCACTCCCCCATACTGAATGTAACCCCAAACCAAGATATTTCCTGCACAAAACTTGACTGATTTCTGTGAGATTCTTTGGTCCATGCGGGTTCAATAGGTCTAATGCAGTATTTGTGATGATTGGGATGCAGTTCAACAGAAGATTTATCGGTAACATCCAGAGATGTATAAAGTACTAGAGACCCATACTTAAGTAAAAGTACAAGTACTCTATCAAAAAGTGACTTGAGTAGGAGTAGAAGTGCTCTTTAAGCACAATACTTAAGTGGAAGTACTAAAGTATTCAACATCTTTAGTACTTAAGTATTTATTTCTAAATTTACTACTCAAGTACTGAAAGTAAAAGTACAAGTATTGTGTAATGTATTTATTAAAGAAGGCAGTCAAAAGACATCATATTGTTTTGCTTTCTTTAAATATAGTTTTTGGGGCACTTGATTAAGCAGAATGTAAAGAAACATGGCTTATGATACTGTTTTTCTCTGTAAACATGTTTTGTTGTACAAGAACTCACATCGTCAGGCCTTTTTACCAGAAAATCCTTTTACTGATGAGATAATTCAGCATTTTCACTCACATACTCTCTTTCTCTCTCTCTCTCTCTCTCTCTCACACACACACACACACACACACACACACACACACACACACAAGCACTGCCCTGCACACACCTAAATGTACACTCTCACACATTCATACACTCTCACACACACACAGTTCTCTCTCTATCTCTCTCTTACACACACACATTTTTGTGAATTGTGGGGACATTACATAGGTTACAATTGTTTTTATACTCTACAAACTATACTTTCGAGTACTCTGACCCCAAATCCAACCTCTAAACCCAACCCTTAGTTTTACTTTCTGAAAAAAAAAAAAAAACATATTTAGTGTGATTGAATTTTATACATAATGTCCACATAATTCACCATCTCGTCATAACATCTGTGTTTTACCGATGTTGTTATACATGTACATGGGCACGTGCACACACAAACACATATAAATACACTCTTTTACACTCATACACACACTCTCTCTTTTACACACACACAGATGCATACATGGGTACAATCACACAGTTTCTCTCTTTATTCACTCTCACTCACACACACTCACACTTTGGGAGTTTTAAAGTTTGATTGGTTAATACCACAATAAACAGGAGTTCCCCTTCGGGGGGAACTTCAGCACTATAAGTGGATTTGATTTGTAAAATCCACGCATTGGGAGGATTCGGATCAGAAGCCGCTTGTCTGGAGAGTATTGAACGGGCCAATGAATGAAATTAATTGGCAGCGTAAGCTTGCGCAGGTGTGCGACATCTGCAATTATCTCAGCATATAAGCACACCTGAAGCCAGCAGACGCCATCCTTTTCGCTTCAGATCCTTTCTGAGTGAGTCGATGAGGGTTCCTCTTGCTGATCAGCACTTCAGAGCGAACGAGTGTGTCTCCCGGTCCAGAGTGGGTCTTCGCGGTGGCAGACGGTCGAGCTGGGTTACTCCCTTGCCTGCGGTTCTTTGGGTCCGGTCCTCCAGAGCGGTGCGTATAGTTGCAACTTTCCTAAAAGAGCAACACAGTCGTGCATCACGTCCTTTTCAGGATGGCGCTCCGACTGTGCGTTTCTGGATGCGGGGGTTTCCTGGCTCCGGATGATGGACACGATCACTGCATTGCATGTTTGGGGGTCCAGCATGTTAATGCGGTGCTCGCGGGCGGTTCATGTCGTCATTGCGATGCCATGACTGTTGCACAGCTAAGATCGCGGCTAACTTTCGCAAGAGAGCGAGCCACCCCAGTTGCCTCCTGTTCTAAAAAAGCAGTGGGCGCTCGGGCAGATCTGAGGGTTTCAGCGGGAGATAATCCGCCGCCCACGGGCTCGCGGACCTCTCGCTCCTCACGGCGCTCCATCCAAGCTTCGGGTGGTGAGAGTGATCCGTCTAACCAGATGGTAGCTCTCACACTCGCTGACACCAGAGATCAGATGTCCTCCGCGGCATCGGAGGGTGGGCTTTCACTGTCCGACGAAGATCCGGACCCGCTCGCCCCCTCCGGGCAGGTGAGCGCTGTCAAATCGGATCCTGAAGCGGACATGTTAGCCGTGCTTTCCCGGGCTGCTTCGGCCGTGGGGTTGGAGATGGTTTATCCCCCAGCTCCGCGGCCGGACCGACTAGATGGGTGCTACGTAGAGGACCAGAAGGCGAAGCCTTCGAAGCCTCTCGTCCCCTTCTTCCCGGAAGTGCACAGTAAGCTCACGCAGTCTTGGAGGGCACCTTTCTCTGCCCGTGCTGCGTGTGCCTCCGCCCTCACCGTCCTTGACAGCGGAGCTGCCAGGGGGTATGAGGCGATCCCGTCAGTGGAGCGCGCTATCGCGGTCAATCTTTGTCCGCGCGGCGCCTCTACGTGGCGGGGTTTGCCCCGCCTCCCGTCCAAAGCCTGTAGGTTGTCTGCCTCCCTCGGAGCCAGAGCTTATAAGGCTGCGGGCCAGGCTGCTTCTGCTTTGCACGCGATGGCCACCTACCAGCGCTACCAAGCACAGGCGCTGGCCGAGCTGCACGAGGGCGGGTCCAACCCAAGCTTATTACATGAGCTGCGCACCGCGACCGACTATGCTCTTCGGACTACTAAGTCCGCCGCGTGTGCGCTGGGGAGGACGATGTCCACACTTGTGGTTCAGGAACGCCACCTCTGGCTAAACCTGGCCGATATGCACGACGTTGACAAAGTTCGCTTTCTTGACTCGCCCATATCCCAGGCTGGCCTGTTCGGCGACACCGTCGGTGAATTCACCCAGGAATTCAAGGCGGTGAAAGAGCAGTCGGATGCGATGGGCAATGTCATCTATCGGCGTGGCCGTAAGCCCGCTCCGCCCGCCGAGCCATCCACCTCCGCTGTTCCTCGCCGAGGGCGCCCGCCAACGAGTGCTGCCCCGCCCCCGCCTGCGCCTCCGGCCAAGCGGGCGCGGCGTTCACCTCGAAAGCAGGCAGCCCCTCCTGCCCAGGGCGCCGTTAAGTCCGGTAAACGGACCGCGAAGCGTCCCTGAGACAGGCCATCCGGAGAAGAGGAAACTTGCTCTTTCCCCGCTGGAGGGCGGGGCCCCGATAACAACGGTACTTTTCAGTGCCACCAAAACATCAGTAAAAGAGCACTTTTTCCCTTCCCCGGATGTGACTGCACGAGTTCTGCCAGTCCGGGACGCGCTGCCTTCCGGCTCGCAGACTCTACGTGCTTCGCCAGTGGCTCACGAGCGCTGGGGGGACGGTCTCCCTTCCCTCAGCCCTCCAGCCCCCTCTCCGGAGTCAGGGTGCGGAGCCAGAGCGAATCGCTCTCCTCCAGCTCTTCCGCGGGACCCTCGTGCTTCCCGGATCAGCACACCCACTCCGCGCTGCCCCACCGCTGGTACGTCAGCGATTGTAGCGATGACTCCATTAGCGAGGGCTCTGCCTGCCTGGTTAGCGCGGGCCAGCCCCTCGCGGTGGCTCATACGCACAATCAGACTCGGTTACGCGATTCAGTTCGCGAAACGGCCCCCCAAGTTTACGGGCGTGTATTTCTCCAGGGTCAACCCCCTGTCCGCCCCTGTCTTGCGAGAGGAGATTGCTGCCCTCCTGGCGAAGGGTGCAATCGAGCCGGTTCCTCCAGCCGAGATGGAGAGTGGGTTTTACAGCCCATACTTCATCGTACCCAAAAAGAGCGGTGGGTCACGGCCAATCCTAGATCTGCGCGTTTTGAACCGCTGTCTGCACAGGCTGCCGTTCAGAATGCTCACGCAGAGGCGCATTCTCCAATGCGTTCGTCCTCGGGATTGGTTTGCAGCCATAGACCTGAAGGACGCGTATTTCCATGTCTCCATTCTTCCACGCCACCGCCAATTTCTGCGGTTTGCGTTCGAGGGTCGAGCGTGGCAGTACAAGGTCCTCCCCTTCGGGCTCTCTCTGTCTCCGCGGGTCTTCACCAAACTCGCGGAGGGTGCCCTAGCGCCCCTTCGGCTCGCGGGCATTCGCATGCTCAATTATCTCGACGACTGGCTGATTTTAGCCCACTCGCGGGAGCAATTGATTATGCACAGGGACAAGGTGCTTCGGCATCTCCGCCTACTGGGGCTTCAGGTCAACCGAGAAAAGAGCAAACTCGCCCCCGTGCAGAGGATTTCTTTTCTCGGCATGGAGCTGGACTCGATCACCATGGTAGCGCACCTCTCCGAGGAACGCGCTCGCCTGTTGCTGAACTGTCTGAGGGAGCTCGACAGCAAACTAGTGGTCCCACTGAAGTTCTTTCAGAGGCTCCTGGGGCATATGGCATCCGCAGCCGCCGTCACGCCGCTCGGGTTGCTCCATATGAGACCACTTCAGCACTGGCTTCACGATCGGGTCCCCAGACGCGCATGGCACGCGGGCACACACCGGGTCTCGGTTACTGCGCTGTGTCGCCGCGCCCTCAGCCCTTGGAACGACCCCTCGTTCCTACAGGCCGGTGTGCCTCTAGGACAGGCGTCCAGCCATGTTGTTGTTTCAACAGACGCTTCCAACACGGGTTGGGGGGCCGTGTGTCGCGGGCATGCGGCTGCGGGCCTCTGGAAGGGTGCCCAGCTGCATTGGCATATCAATCGCCTAGAGCTGTTGGCAGTGTTCCTCGCTCTCCACCGCTTTTTACCGGTGCTGGAGCGGCAACACGTGCTGGTCAGGACGGACAGTATGGCGGCGGCGGCGTATATCAACCGCATGGGGGGTATGCGCTCTCGCCGCATGTCTCAGCTCGCCCGCCGTCTGCTCCTCTGGAGTCACCCGCGGCTGAAATCGCTGCGCGCCATTCACGTCCCAGGCACGCTCAATCGTGCAGCCGATGCGCTCTCACGACAGCTGTTACGTCCTGGAGAATGGAGACTCCACCCCGAGTCTGTTCAGCTGATATGGGCGCGATTCGGGGAGGCCCAGATCGATCTGTTTGCTTCCCCCGAGAACGCTCACTGCCAGTTGTTTTTTTCCCTGACCGAGGGCTCTCTCGGCACGGATGCACTGGCCCACAGCTGGCCTCGGGGCATGCGCAAGTATGCGTTTCCCCCAGTGAGCCTGCTCGCGCAGTTTCTGTGCAAGGTCAGGGAGGACGAGGAACAGGTTCTGCTAGTTGCGCCCCTTTGGCCCAACCGGACCTGGATATCAGAGCTCTCACTCCTCGCGACGGCCCTCCCCTGGCGGATCCCTTTGAGAGAGGACCTACTCTCTCAGGGACAGGGCACCATCTGGCACCCTCGCCCCGATCTTTGGAACCTCCACGTGTGGTCCCTAGACGCGAGGAAGACTTAGGTAACCTACCGACTGCGGTGGTTAATACCATCACTCAGGCTAGAGCCCCCTCCACGAGGCGCGCCTACGCCCTGAAGTGGAGTCTATTTTCTGAATGGTGCGTCTCTCGTAGAGAAGACCCCCGAAATTGCCAGATTAGTGTTGTGCTCTCTTTCCTTCAAGAGAAGTTGGACAGCAGGCTGTCGCCCTCCACTCTCAAGGTTTACGTGGCCGCCATCTCCGCTTATCATAGCGCGGTAGCTGGCGGCACCGTGGGAAAGCATAACCTGGTCATCCAGTTCCTTAGGGGTGCTAGGCGAATTAATCCATCTCGCCCCCCTCTCATGCCCTCTTGGGATCTCGCCCTCGTTCTCACGAGTCTGCGATCCGATCCCTTTGAGCCACTCGAATCAGTATCTCTAAGATTTCTGTCCCTGAAGACAGCTCTGCTGGTTGCGTTGGCCTCCATCAAGAGGGTCGGGGACCTGGAGGCATTTTCGGTCAGTGACTCGTGCCTGGAATTCGGGCCGGATTACTCTCACGTCATCCTGAGACCCCGCCCCGGTTATGTGCCCAAGGTTCCTACCACCCCCTTTAGAGATCAGGTAGTGAACCTGCAAGCGCTGCCCCCGGAGGAGGCAGACCCAGCCCTTTCTTTACTTTGTCCAGTTCGCGCTCTGCGCATTTATGTGGACCGTACTCAGAATTTTAGATCATCTGAGCAGCTCTTTGTCTGTTATGGCGGTCGGCAGCAGGGAAGTGCCGTATCAAAACAAAGATTATCCCACTGGATTGTGGATGCCATTTCACTCGCTTATTCGAGTCGAGGTCAGCCGTGTCCCCCGGGAGTTCGTGCACACTCCACTCGGAGCGTTGCATCCTCTTGGGCGCGTGCACGCGGCGCCTCTCTAACAGACATCTGTAGAGCTGCGGGCTGGGCGACACCCAACACATTTGCAAGGTTTTACAATCTGCAAGTGGAGCCGGTTTCCTCAAGGGTATTAGGTAACCCTTTGGTGATTGAGGAGACAACTCGGTAGGGTGTTGAAACACGCTTGCTGCGCCATTCTCCCTAACACGGAGGTACGTGCGCCTTTTTTATCTGTCAGTAAAGTTCCCCGTCAGGTGAGCCCTGCAGATTCCTCCGTGGCCCCCAGCACTGACTCAGCGGAGGAGTCACTTGCTGGCCCACTACGTTGTAGGTCTGCCCGCTGGTCTGCCCGCTGGTCAGCCCGCGTTTTGGGTATAGGTGCCTGCTATGCGTGATCCCCACTAGGCGATCCCATATGCTTATTCCGCCACGGTTAAGTCCCCCCCCCTGGGCGGACCCGTGTCTTCCCTCTCCGCTAACCACTCTTTTGCTATGCGTACTCCCCCTTTTTAGGGCTAGTCCATATGTAAATTCTGCCATCTATCCCCCCCTTGGGTAACGGATGGCCTCCGCAGCGTCCTCCCTATCGGGATTGCACGCTTCCCAACGTACTGTCGTATTTCCTAGAATTATCTAGATGCTCACGACTTCCCAAAAAATATATCTAAATCCGTAAAACTTCTGTTGAAGTAGGATAAATTAGGGCCAGGGACACGTTGGAGGACCGCGCCCCCCATGATGTGGGTGCGTCACGCTTGCTTGACTATCTCCTCATCGGGGGTGTTGGTAAGGTGCAGTCATTGTGGCGCTTTCAATGGGCTCCCAATGCGTGGATTTTACAAATCAAATCCACTTATAGTGCTGAAGTTCCCCCCGAAGGGGAACGTTCGAGGTTACTAAAGTAACCCTTCGTTCCCCGAGGAGGGGAACGGAAGCACTATACTCCGTCGCCATAATGACTGTCTCTTAGCTGTTTGAAAGTCTCTTCAGCTTAAAAGGATGGCGTCTGCTGGCTTCAGGTGTGCTTATATGCTGAGATAATTGCAGATGTCGCACACCTGCGCAAGCTTACGCTGCCAATTAATTTCATTCATTGGCCCGTTCAATACTCTCCAGACAAGCGGCTTCTGATCCGAATCCTCCCAATGCGTGGATTTTACAAATCAAATCCACTTATAGTGCTTCCGTTCCCCTCCTCGGGGAACGAAGGGTTACTTTAGTAACCTCGAACGTTCTGTCATCTGGAAGCACTCGTGAAACTAAACTAAACAAGCAAACTTCTGATTTTATTGTAAAAAAAAAAAACAACAACAAAAAAAAAAAAACAGGAAAGCATGTATATTACTGTGTTAAATGAAAATCTGTAATATTTTATGGCTTATGGCTATGATTTAGTTTTCAATTTTTTTATTGTGATTATATTTTTAAATAAATTGGTCTTACACTTCGTATTTTCTGTAGTATATTTATTAATTCTGGTGCTTTTACCATAAACCAACATCCTAACAATTTGGTAGAGGCTGATATTTTAGAATTTATGGGATGTGTTGAGAAAAAAATGCATTGATTGTGTTAACAAGCTACATTAGGACTTAAGAAATGCAATAAAAAAAATAAAAAATTCTATTTCTTTTTTCTTGGTGTGACAGTAAAAGGGTTTTTTGTTATAAAATTTTGTTCTTTAATACAGCAGTCAGATATACGAACTGTGCACTTAATTTGACCTGCTCAAAGAAAACACTCTTTCTGAATGTATCAAACTAAACTCAGGAGCACAGAAGACAGTATGAGCATTTACAGCAAATAAACTAATGTCAATATTATCCCCCCTGCTTTTTGAGCACTGACAGACAAGGTCTTATGATTGGTTATTCTTCACCTGCTCAACAGAAAGGGCTTTAGAAATGAAGCGCTGTTCAGCCATGGCGGGAAGAATACGCGGTTGTCACAGGTAATAGACACAGTGGAGAAAACTTGCACATCAGGCACGCTCGTGTCTGGATGGATCCACAGCTTTAACAGCCAAGAAGAGAGGAAAAGTTACCTTTCAAACAGGCCAGCGGGTCAAATGTCCAAAGTGAGAAAGAGAGAGGCAGAGATGAAGTTTTACAATATTTCTCCCTAATAGTGAAATAGCGGCTCATGTGCTGTACTGCCTTCACTCGCCCTCGCGCCTCCGTCCTCCGCCATAGTATTGTGACATCGCGCATAGGAGATAAATGAAGTCATCACGTAATAACCGGTTATCATCTATTACTAAACTGATATCGATAATTTTGACACCCCTAGTAACGAGTAACGATGCAGCACATAAAAAATCTATCGGAGTAAAAGTATTAAACTCATGGAAAATATGTACTTAAGTAAAAGTGAAAAAAATAATACTCCAGTAAAGTACAGATACTGCCTTTTAGCACTTAAGTACAGTAGTAAAGTAGTTCTACTTCGTTACTATACATCTCTGGTAATATCTACCTTCTGCCTCTTTTACAAATGATCAACTAGAAGTCAAGTTATTTTATAGGCACTTCTGGTGAACTGTCATGCCATTATAAACTCACCGAGCTCTATTTTGACGATCCATGTGCAAACATTAAGGGCGTATCTGAATATACTTTTACTATTTTAAGGATGGAAAAATACACTTTGCGCCGTGACACATGGTCTAACAGGGTTCAGCTTACTCTCTTAATGAGTTATATGTGTGTTTTCAGAATAAACCAATCAGAGTTTAATTTCCCATCCCCTTTAGGAGTCAGATGCGTCTTGCCATAGCACATTTTCTATTTACATTGTGGACTTTGTCAGTGGAAAAACTGAATGCTTCACTAGTGAGAAACAGTTAAACAGAGCATCTACAGACAAGAATGAGAGATGAGCCTCCTCATTCTTTTCTTTCACTTTCACTCTCGTGGATAGGGAAACGTGTTGTATGCACAGACATCTATTAGCCTATGCAAAATTTATTTAGTTTGTTAAGCACAAAAATTTGTTTCAAAACTATTTCTAAATCCAGTTCTATTTTCCAGCAAATGAATAAATGAACAATAATAACGAAGTGTGTTCAAAAACCTGAGTTATATCCAAATACACATGCTGTGCCCCATATGGTCTAAAACCTGACAGGTGGGCAAATCTAAGCTTGTTTTTAATAAAACAAATATAAATCTGCATGTAATAAATAATACTGCTACTACTAACAATAACATTATACAAAATCAAATTGTTATGAATAAACTGAAAAAAGCCCCCCGAGACGAAGAAGGCATGAAATTAGGGTTTATATATTTTTGTAGGCTAGAAAATAATAATTTATAAAATATTTTAATCCTTTAATTATTTTTCATATGTAATGATATTTGCGTAATGCTGTACACCCTGTGTGTATTAAGCAGTGTGTAAGCAAGGCGCACAACTAACGCACTCTGCTGGACTATAGACCTGCTTTAATCTGGTATATTGAACAGTCTATTATAGTTCCTTTAAATAGCAACGTGCCAGCAATGTGCGTTTATTCGCCTAATTTTTTAGACCTGAACGCCTATGGGCGCAAATACTGTATGACCGCAAATGCATTTGCTATTTAAACAGCGTGGTGCAAAATGCCAAAATGACTCTTGCGTCAAGCTGAAACTAGCAAACAACAATTGCGTCACACTTTGCGCCGTATTGTACCGGGTGTATGATAGGGCCCACCATGTTTAAGATCTAATTTGTTCAAATACAATAACAAATTATGTCTCGCACTGGACTAAAAACAAGGCAATAAATTCCATTGTCTGGTGCCAAGTCTTTAAAATACAGAAATTTATTTTACCACAGTATTTTTAATGAATTTCCAAAACTTGCCTTCAGCTGTGCTTGTGTTTAAATGGTCTACCATTTAATTTTACACTTGAACAACTAAATGAATGTTTACATCTATTTAACTGGCTGTTTTGATAAAATTACATTATCTATGCTGTAAAAAGAACCTTATGAAATTGAAAAGAGTCACATTAAATCTCTGGAAGTTTATCTGTGGTTGAAAAACTCTCCGCGCATATAGCCCACAAAGTTTTTTTTTTTTTTGAAAAGGGGGTTTCGAGTTATAATTAACCCCCAGGATCTGCTTTGTTCTTTAAGTTAATCAATTGTTGACGACAGGAAAAAGAAAATCAGTCAATCAATGAACATACTGATTAAAATTTGCCTTTTTAAAAAAAGTATTTTCACAAACAAGTAAAGACACAAATGAATACCACAGAGTGGTCGCACTAGAAAAGTAAATCAATGGTTTGTTAGAGTTCAAGGTTGATGAGTACTGAGTGTTTGTATTTAACACTTACGGGTCTCAGGGCTTCCTTTCTGAGAGTCTTAAAATCAGACTTAGTATTGTCTAGCAGACTGTTCTGATTGAAAAAGGTAGACACTTGGTTAAAGACAACACATTTTGATGTTTTAAAGTAAATGGCAGGAGGGACAATGGTCTGTATTTGCCTATGGTAGCTGGGTTTGAGGTTATGTTATAAGCAGTGGAGATGTCTGAGCATTCTTGAATGTAACAGGGAATGTCCCAGTATCCCAGGAGTTACATATTTTTGCAGTATTTGTTTTCACAAATACACGTGCTGTGTGCACTTTTTCATTCCTCAAAATGTCTCTTGCGAGTGCCATTTGCGCCTGCGCTGTTCTCACGTAAACCCACCAGAGGCTGCTGTCGACTGTCCGTCTGACTGACTGATTGACTGGGCCAATCAACTGACCCACCCTCCTCCTTACCTAAACCCAACCAATTTTACTGATTGACCTGCCCACCCACTTACTTCCCTAAACCCAGCTAACAATTTACAAAAGTCGTTAAGAAAAAAAAAAGCCCTCATCTGATTTTTACCAAGTTTTCGGAATTTTGGATTCTATTTTTGTCTTGCCTGAATCCTGGAACTGCTCTTCTCCGGAATCGAACTCGGTCGTCAACTCCTCTCTGTGTCTCAAGTCCGTCGACGTACAGCGGGAAAGCCCTCCACACGGTGGTAAGCGGTCAGCCGGTAAGTGCGAAAAGGAACGACGTCATACTGACCTGTATCATTTGCTTAAATGAAATGCAGCCATACGTTCCTCCGACTACATGATTTGCGGTCTTAAGAAATGTCCACAGGACTAACTTTCAGAATGAGCCTGTGTTGTATGGAATGTAATATATGGAGGTGAGTAAGATGTCTCAAGAATAAGATTTAAGATTAGAATAAGGAGGAAAATTTTACCAGATTTGGGAGTAGACGAGGTTGATACTCTCTTCAGATTGAAGGAGACAAGCAGAGTGTTAAAAGTCAATGTTCAGAGTAACACTCCAAGATGCTAGTTGGGTCAGGATGTATCGAATTTCAATGATGACAGATTAAGTTTCCAATGGTTAGGGCTACTTTTTTAGACACTTGTAGACTGTCCCAAGCAGTTCACCTTATGAGATTCCCTGCCATCATTTTTAAGTTTGTTCCATTTTGCCAAGTGAACTAGGTAAGCTTGCATGGACATACCATCAGTCCCTTGATTTTGACAGAAGAAGTAAGTCTTCTTCATGTGTACACTCCAGCACCTGCATGTCCTAGAATGCAATGCGATTGTGACATCACACAACAGAGTAGTTCAAAACCATTCAGATGCTCTGCCAGTAGTGGACACTTGTGTAACGTAATCAATGGCGTTTATTCGAATTAATGAGACAGAGGAAAGTTAGCGAGCAAAGGGCTTAAAGAATTAGATTGGAATGTAGTTTAGATAGAAGCAAATGAGGGCCCTCATCTCTCCGTCTGGGAAAAAGTTAAACTGCTGAAGAGAGCTGCAGGTGTGGCAGTATACAGTTTAATCCAGGTTTCAATTAGAGCCAGGCAATTGCAATTAGAATGAGTAGTGAGAGCTGTAATGAAGTCTGCTTTGTTCCCAAAAGACTGGCCGTTCCAAAGACCAATTTTAAATGAATATGAATTATCTGAGGAGGTGGGCAAAATGCAAAGTTTTTTAAGCTTGTGTAGCCTGCCTTGTGAGACATGGGATTTGTAGGTGCTAATAACAGTGTGGATGTAAAATAGATGAGTGTTCAAGTGCTTTTTCTGCAGGTAGACTCACAGGTCTTTACCCCAAAGGTCTTCACAACTGCTAACACAATAGACTGATATATTGTATACACTTCTGTCAAATTACTGCATCAGTTCAGTAGGGCATGCCTTGTTATTAACACTGAGAATTAAGCGAGGTCTAAATATTTTATGTGGTCTTAGAATACTGTATTTTCCATTTGCTCTGAAGGTCAAAAATTCCCTTGTAATGTAATTGTGGTTTTATAGCTAGCAGCAGGGGCATCGATAGCAATTTTGGGTATTTTAACACATTGTGTGGGGGTTGATGTTATGATCACCATCGATCTGGCAGCTGCAAATTCTTGGTAAACAGATCGCTAAAGAATTATATGCCAGTCTTTGCCATTATATGGACTACATATCTTGTCATGCACCCCATTATTAGCCCCCTTGTTGATTTTTTTCAACAATTTCTGTTGTAACACATTTCTAAACATAATAGTTTTAATAACTCATTTCTAATAACTGCTTTAATTTATCTTTGCCATGATGACAGTAAATAATATTTGACTACATACTTTTCAAGACACTTCTATACAGCTTAAAGTGACATTTAAAGGCTTAACTAGGTCAATTAGGTTAACTAGGCAGGATAGGGGAATAAGGCAAGTTATTGTATAATCATGATTTGTTCTGTTGACTATCAAAAAAAAAAAAAAAAAAAAAAATATATATATATATATATATATATATATATATATATATATATATATATATATATAGCTTAAATGGGCTAATGATTTTGACTCTAAAATGGTTAAAAATTAAAAACTTCTTTTATTCATACTGAAACAGAAAAAAAATCAAACTTTCTCCAGAATAAAAAAAAATACATTTATCAGACATACTGTGGAAATGTCCTTGCTCTGTTAAATGTCATTTGGGAAATATTTAAAAAAAGAAGAAAAAAAAATCAAAGGGGGCTAATAATTCTGACTTCAACTGTGTGTGTGTGTGTGTGTGTGTGTGTGTGTGTGTGTGTTAATATATATATATAATATATAAATAATAATAATAATAATAATATATAAATGTTAAAAGTTTTAAAAAGGTTTTAGAGTTTAGCATTAAATAATGTCAGATTGTGAGTTAATGTCTGTGTTCCAGCAGTCTCTAAAGGATAGGTAGACACACTCAGAGCTTCAGGTCCCCACTTGGTGTGTGTTTTAGTAAAAATACAGGAGTGCATATTGTCAATATTCACTAAGATGTTGATTAAATGTGTGTACTCATTTAAATTGAGCAGTATATATATATATATATATATATATATATATATATATATATATATATATATATATATATATATATATATATATATATATATATATATACTGATATATATGCACATATATAACAAACAATTTATGCAGATTAAACTCAATTATTTAGGTTTTAATGTCACTATTACAATATGTAATAATATATAAATGTTTAAAATGTTAGAGTTAAGCATGTAAATAAAGTCAGATTGTGAGTTTAGAGTCTGTGTTCCAGCAGTCTGTGTGTTTCACACTCAGTGTCTCTGCAGTCTATGAAGGTCCCCTGCTGGATAGGTAGATGTCGCCCAGAGCTTCAGGTCCCCACTTGGCATGTGTTTTAAAAAAAAATTAAAATACTTATTTTCAGTTATATTATGAAAAAAGACCTTAAAAGAAAATTTTGTATGTGATTTTTATTTTATTAAAATGAGCAGAAACCCTGGTCCCCTCTTGGCCTGTATAGAGCGACGGTCCCCTCTTGGTAGCATAGACGTGTATGTGTGTGTGTGTGTGTGTGCGTGCATGCGTGAGTGAGTAAGTGTGTGTGTGTTAAAATAATAAGTAATAATAGAAAATTATTTATATACATATTTGATATTGTCCACACAATTTAAGTTACATTTTTATTTATTTATCAGTTTAAATGTTTAGCAATTTAACAGTGTTAAGCATGTCTTTTGGCTGTGGGGGAAACCAGAGCACCCAGAGGAAACCCACGTGAATGCAGGGAGAACATGCTTTTAGTGGATTAATTAATTATTAAATATATGTTTATAACTTGGCATTTTCATCTAAACAATTTCATGACAATTTCAGGTATTACATTTCAGGTGCTACATTGCAGGATGTAGCACTGAATAAATGAAGACATCAGGACAGATGACTTGCAGAGGATAATAACGAATGTACATCCTGACTTTATTTATAATGTACATCGAGTGCACGTGGTCTTGACATGTAAATGTAAGCGCGGAAAGTGCACAGCTGCAAATGCATTCAAAGGGATTTCATAATTTTGCATATTGTCAGTGGCTTCATCATTTGCAGACATTATAGGATTACACAATATCATTATGTCAGAATGACATCCGGAATGAAGCAGGCATAAACCATCAATCAGGTCATCAGTGCTGAGTTTTGTTTTAATGTACTGTGAGCATTATGATGCATTTTCTTTTCCTTACCTTTTAGTGTACCTTGTTTTGTTTTATTGTATATTCCTGTCCTCTGCCTGCCTTTGACCATTCACATGTTAATTGTCCATGACTCTGGATTTCCTGTATACATCTGTTTGCCCTTATTTTGACCATCGCTTGCCCGACCATTCTTCTAATATCTGCATTTAGAACTGCACTCCTTTCTCCAGTGTCTGTCACACGTGGCAGATGTGATAGTGACATTACCATACCTGCCAACACCCATCTCCAACACCCTCGGGTCACCAACAGCACCAGCAGTCACTGCAACACCCAAAACCAGGTCCATGATACAGATACTAACACCACAGTACAGTTACTTTCCTATTCCGGTTCTCAACAGTGTTATTCAGAGACCTCACCCTGAACATCCCCTTCCCCTCCCCCTGGTCTTCCAGATTTTCTGAGACAAATATTGGCAGGTATGGATGTTACCAATCTTTAAAATCAAGATTGGTTGTTAAAATTTAGCCCTAAGACAACTTTTGTACACCAAATATGTACAAACGTGTACCAAATTCAATACACTTGCAGCAGTCCTCTTCTGTTTTAATGATTTTCCAAATGAGAACTAGTGTACTAGTGTGCACTAAATAAATGCTTTCACAAACAGGTGAAGCTAAGCTGATGTTAATGTAACCTTAGGTAATGTTGACATTTCTCTTGACTTGGAACACATGGCAGCCTTTTTAAAGAAATGCTGACCTCCTACGATCTGACAAGGGTTAATCTGAGCAATATAATACACAGTATTCGGTAGGTAGAGCAGATGGTTAGCAATGACCTTAAACATAGGTATGCAATTGTCTAACTTATTGGTTTATAAAGAAATTAAACCAATGATGTTGTTTAATTTAGATTATTTTGTCTCTCTTTCTCCACAAGCCATTTACTCTAGTATGACACACTAGCACTTTGAGCGTAATACAGATAGTGGTACAAGCTTCTTATTGGCTTGCACCTAAATTACCTCTTTCTTACAGCCAGTGCAATCTCTTGTTTACTGTATTGACCTTACTCAAGCTGTCAAGCAGTGCTCGGGAACAACATAACTTTTGAGTGACGATCTAAACATTGTATCCACTGAGATCCAGTAGTCTGGGGTAAATGCCCCAAATATGTGAAATATGTCAAAACGTTGCTAAGGTCAGCACAACAAACCCTTCATGAAGAACACCAGAGAATACTTCAAGTAAACTGAAATGTGTACTATGCAATACGTTGCCAAGTACAATAAAGAAGCATGAAATACGGAGACACATCCATCTGCTGCAACTATAAATTGGACTCGATGTCCTGCACAACCCAGATAATCTATCTGAATGCTGTTTGTAAAGATTATAACCATGTGAAGTATTGTTAATCTTATTATCCTACAGATTACATGCGTTGAAGTCTTTTTCGATGGCCTGGCCTGCAAGCGTCTCCTTCCCGGTAAGAAGGGCAGTGCTGACGTGAGTGGACATTTAGGACCCCGATTAAGCGGTGAGAAGAGACCTTGTTCTAATCTGGGGTGAATATCTCATGTTCATGCATATCCTTTTACCAAGACCTCTTTCCCATTTTAATCTCCCCAACTGCCAGAAAAGTGCTGAAACTGTACAACCTGCTGGTTTGAAAGGACGTCATGGCATATTATTTTTCATAAAGGTCACTGATGTGCAGTCTTTAGAAAAAAAAATGCCTTTGAGTATAATCTTCAAAGTTTAAATCATTTTCTGTTTTAGTTCACAATCTTAAATGAATAGTTCAAAATGATGTATTAAATAATGTTTTAGATGTGCCATTTGGTATTTGGTTTAGCATCTTAAGCTAAAGCACAAAATGCTGGAGAAGTCAATATGTTAGTGTTTTTAGAAAGTGAATCAATGATTATAAAATAAATTAAATGCAAATGCACTTCATCACATTTAAGCATTTGGAATTGTTTTACATTTGCAATGATTCAGTTTCCTGTCAACTTTACAGTGGGTGTATATAATGATACATGGGAAAGCATTTAAATGTATATGCAATTTATTGAATGCTATATCTAGATTACTTTTCTGGGGTAGTTTATTCTGTCTTTTTAATTTTATTTTTTCTGTATTCTTGACTTTTTATATCCCTGGCCCTTTTCAGCCCAGACTCGTATGGACCCCTTCGTATGGAGGTATGTTATTTTGCAGATTTTGTTTTCGCAAATCCACCAGAGGTTGCTGTATATGCATTTTCAAATCTCAAATTTCTCTCGCAAGTGCCATTCGTGGCTGCTGTTCTTGTGGAAATCCACCAGAGGCCATTGTCGATTGACTGACCGACCAAAACGCAACCAATAGTGTTTTCAAAAGCACTGATTGACCCGATCACCCCCTTTCCTAAACCCAACCGAGAGTGTTTTCAAAAGGAATCCAGAAAAGGAAATGTCTTGCTGCAGCCTGATTTTTACCACATTTTCAGGTCTTACCACGTTCTCACCTTGTTATTCAGACCACCTATTTTTTTTTTCCTCACCCTGGCCCTCACAATCATTACATACATGGAGGGGTGGGTTGGGGCAGATAGTTTCAGCCTGTGCAGTAAGTATTTGTGGATGAAGCGTGAGTGATTTGCTTGTGAAGTCAATGCAAAGATGCGATTAGACATTCTGTGGCGCCAATTGGGCATTTCATGCATTTCAAGTGCTTCTGACTGTAAAAAGTGTGAGCAAACATCTTACAAATGAAGCAATAGAACAGACAGAAAAGCAAGCAGCTTACAATGATGGCGATTGGTGCCAGGGTGATGGCCGCGGGAGGTGACTAGATTGAAAGACATTATTTTTACTTTACATCTATGGCCGGTATCACGATGTGCCTCAAACTGATAAATAATTTTGCTTAACTTTTTCTCTGCAGTTACTAAAAGAAAACACTTCCCTGCTTGCCATTAACAAGTTTTACGGTAATTAGTGTTTTAGGTCTATTACGGTAGGGGTGTCATGCTGGTAGACAAGAAAGATTAGCGAGTAAAGCTGCGGTCACACTGGGCTTTTCCTCCCATAGACTTCCATTCATACGAATGCGAATGCGCCATTCCAGAAAAACAGGGTCTTGCGTCAAGTTTCGCAGGTTGCTGCGGTGCATAGTTTAAGCTTGGTGAACTCTGACCTGCGAAATTGCATCACTTGATTGCTTGAGACCCATCGAGGATCAAAACATGACCACTCTGGGCAGAAATTTAAAATATGGAGCATTCGTTCACTTTTTAAATGTCTAATCATCTTGTTTAATCCCGCCCCTTTTCGCAGTGCTGTACGACAGAATTTCGCAAGCTCAAACTCTATTGTGACCGCAGCTTAAGCAGGAGAGTGGTGTCAAGGCTGTTAGCAATCTCATCAACTGCTCACATGGTAAACATCTTAAGATATTCAAACACATAGTTTATTAGGTAATTGGTAGATCTTCAGGTAAACAACATAATTGTATAATCACTTCTATTATTCAGTTGCTTAAGGATCCAAAGACACAAAGTAGACATCCATGGAAGAAGAATAGTTGACGAAGGAACGAAGGTGAAGAGAACCATCCAACTTTGATACCGGCTGATCAATGGAAGAATGAGATAGGTTTATTTAGTGTCCTTTGATTTGGGGAACAGGTGCAGATTATTAGAAGGCTAGTGATGGTTCGCGGGATTGGTGAGAGGTGGTTTGTGAGGGAGAGCGTTGATAGGAGGAGCAGGAATGAGCCGAGGATGTGACAAGGGGAAACCCCTTACGCATGTCATATGTGTGAGGTACATGACATCAAATGCTCCAGGTATGAAATCCAAGATAGATAAAGTAAGATTGTGGATACAAATACGGGTTATACAACCTTCCTTTGGCTTAATCCCTACCGTTTTAAATCTTGTCTTGACAAGAGACCAAAATAAAGACGCTTTATTTTTATTTGTGTCATTGTGTCAGATTGTACACCTAACATAGTAGCCTTTAATTTTTTATCTTGTGTTTCTGTTTTGCCTGCTTTCTGGAACCATTCTTCGCCTGACTCGAACCCTGTTGTGGCAGTCAACTCCTCTATGCTTCTCAAGATCGTCGACGTACATGATAAGCAACTAGACAAACTGGTAATAGTGGAAAAGCCATCCAACATGGAGGTAAGCGGTCAGCTGGTAACGTGAAAAGAAACAGACGCCATTGGTGGCATCATACCACCCCGTAGCGTTTGTTTTACAGATGAAATGTAGCAATACATAGCTCTGACTACATAATTCACACTCTCCAGAAATGTATACAGGGGTACGTTTTCACAATGAGCCTGTGTTGAGGAATTTAGGTACAAAATGTGTTTTGTTGTTAGACTTCAAAATAAAAACACTGAGCAATTTTAAATGCTCAATCTACAGTATATCCCTTTAAATAACTATAGACCATGACAACATGCCTAATTAAATGTGTAAAGCATAAATGAAACTCTAAGGGAGGTGGTATCTGAGGCAGCAAGCAAAATGATGGAAAATGCATGCATCTCAGTCATGGAAAGTGTTTGCATCTCAGTAGGCCATGTGTCTTATTTTAATGTTTTATGACTACTACAGTCACTTAATTAGTTTTTGTGCACCCCTAGAGTGCATTCATCTAATCTTTGAGGAATCACCCTTGGAGTATATTCATTAATAAGTACATCTTGCTGTGTGAATTTTCTGGAGAGAATGAAATCCCTAATTGTAATGACGTGAGTAAGACAAAAATCAGTTAGATATATAAGAAAGAAATGCACAAAACCTGGAAGGCTGAAAGACAAGGAGACAAAAAAGGAAACAGACAGCTTTAATTATGAATTCTGTGTCTTTATCTTGTTGTAGCAAAATCTTTTGAACACAGAAATGGTTTAGAATGATTTTATCTTTTTCATTTTTTTCTACAACTCCAAGTGAAAAACGCGACTATGCTGCTTCACATTTACGCGTATGTCATAACAATACATTAAAGCACATTCTCTCTCTCTCTCACTTTTTTTTGTGTTTTCTTTTTCTGACCAGGAAGATAAATTCTCTGTACAGATTACCATCATACATTCTTAAATGATTTTTATACAAAAAGTAGAAAGAATCATACCAAGAGCAGTAACAAATTATAAACAGTGAATGCAAATCTATAATGTGGCCCAAATTAAAAAATAGCACTACTACTACTACTAATAATAATAATGAAAAAATAAAAATAAAAAATAACTATGGTATGTTTGCTTATCCACATCTTTCCTGTATACAGTATATATATCTGTAATAGTAACACAATCAAACCACATACAGTGACACTGTTTCAGACAAAAGAAAGGCAATAAAACTGTCAGCTTTTCACAAAATAGAAAAATAAAGATTCTTTTAAAATAAGAAAAATAGACATTGTATGTTATGGGTAAAACTTCCTAGGAACACTAATCTATAACACATACTCTCTATAAGCAATATGATGTATACATTGATATTTTACAGACAATTAGACTTAAAATACTCATGGTTTTTATTTAAAAGATCCAAATCAAATCATGATGATTTAATAATGCACCTTCCCCCAAACTAACAAAAGCAATATTTTTGATCATAGAACACTATAATAGCATTGTCATATCATTCTGAGCTCTTTTCAAATGTAAGCATAGCATAGATGTGTTCATAGGAAGTATCACCACATTTTTCAAATGGTAAAATCTGACATAATGACTATACATGATTTATCCAGTTCTTAAACATCATGTAACCAACACCTCCATCAGAAGCAAGTTGCAGTACACTAATAGCAGGAGAGTCCCTGTGGAGCAACCTGAGGTTAAGTGCCTTCGCTCAAGGGCACAATGATGATGGAGAAGCTCAGTTTTTTCTCCAGTTTATGATGCACCTCTGTGTGAAATCAAGCTTTCCACCACCATTTGGCACTAGGAAAAGTTTCTACACAAAACTGTCATCCAGATCATTTCCCAAACGCCTGTCTTTCACAAAATGTTGTCTACCGTAACATTCTGACCTACATTTCAGTCTTAAAGGGATAGTTCACCCAAAACGGAAAGATCTGTCATGGTTTCCTCACACTTTACTGTTTCCAAACCAGCTTGCTTTTCTTTATTCCGTTAAACACAAAAGAATGTTGGAAAAATGTAACCATTGACTTCCATAAAATTAGTTTTTCTAACTATAGATAAAATGGTTACAGGTTTTTATAATAATAATAATAATAATAATAATAATAATAATAATTCCTTACATTAATAAAGTGCTTTTCTGGACACTTAAAGCACTTTTTACCCATATTTTGGGGGGAATCTCCTAATCCACCATTGCAGCTTTCACCCGGTTGACATGACGGCAGCTATATTGCACCAGACCACATGTCAGCTGATTGGTGGAAAGGAGACAAAGTGATGAATCCAATTATGATATGGGGATGGTTGGGGTTAAACCCCTACTATTTTTTTAAGGGGACATCCTAGGAATTTTAATGACCACAGAGAGTCAGGACATCGATTTAGGTCCTACTCACACTATGCCATCTGTACCGTGCACAGGCCCGTTTCCTGGATCGTTTGAGAAGCGTGAGTGCGCTGAATCGGGCTCAAGAACTTGGCCAGCCCTGGCCCGGTTGGAAGAACTGGGCCTGAGCGTGGTTCACTTAGGCTTTGGCATGGTACGTTTGTAGTGTGAGGCAAAACACGCCAAAGCCCGAAACTGAAAGCGAGACGTGACTTTTAAGGGACTGTTTCATATGGATTTATTATTCATTCTTACTGTTCAGTGAACGCAAACTACTGTAGTTTATTAAAAACGCAAACCTCTCACTGCACGACAGCTGCACGCCTTTAGCAGACCTCCTCATTCCTGCAGCACGAGGGCTTCATGATTATGAGCGCCTAAAGTGGCGGATCTGTTCGGCGAAATATCTGACTGTTTGTCATCGCATCCCTAAGGACTGTTTGGTGAAATATTTGACTGCATGTCACTGCATAACAAACGACTGAAACGATATAACTAGAGAAATCTCTACTGAGCTACTGAGTGAGTGCGCTTCTCACTGAACAGCACAGCAGCGATGACGTAAGCATGCTGAGGCCTGATTGTGGTGTGAGTGCGGGCCGTCGGGGGAGTCGGGAGGGGGGGACAAGCGTGCTTTGGCCCGGATCGAGGCAACTGTACCTTGTGTGAGTATGTCTTAATGTCTCATTTGAAAGATGCCGCTCACTGAGCAGTATAGAGTCCCCATCAATATACTAGGGCATTGCGCCTGATTCACATGGGGCTTCAAAGCTTGACAGAGGGCATTTATAAAGTTAGTCAGCAATCGGCTTCTGTCTGAGCTAGTGTATTTGCATACAGTGATGAAAAGTTGAGAAAGTCTCAACTTCTACAGTGAGCAACGCCACTGAAGCATAGCCGACACCCAACACTTGACGTCACCCATTCAAAGTGAATGGAAAGCATTGACGATGACGCCCCTTGTGAATGGGCTGTTAGGACTCAAACAGAACGCTGGTTGAGTGCCCCCTGCTGGTCTCACAAACACCACTTCCAGCAGCAACCTACAGTAGCTTTCCCATGTGGTCTCCCATCAAGGTACTGACCTGAGAGTGTGAGAGTTGCAGAGAGCTAACTGCTGGCTTTTTAGTTTTATTTAAAATATATTATATTGTGCTCAATTAAATAAAGAAAGTTGAGGGTGAGTATTTGGATGAATTATCCCATTAAGACTTAAGAATATGGATGTGTAGATTGCAAACTTAACTAATTAATGCTACTGTAACAAACTAATCTTACAAAGAGGAACAGAAAAAAATAATTTATAGTGTTTAGGGGTAATTACCTTACTAGATATCACAGAAAGCCATAATGTTTTATCTTATCATTGGAATAATCTTGGATAATATTGTTGCAATGCCATGGTGCATTGATAATACCAAGTAGACCTTATCAAAGATTTTCATATGCCATGGTAACAATTTCAAGGTAGTTGGAGAAAACAATTATATTATAATTAAATCTTATCTGGCACATCTTGGTAGATTATTTACTTCTCTTTTTTTGTGATGACTTGATTGGGTGTGTACACTTTTTTTAAGTAATATGGTCCTCAGCTAGACAGACTGCTAGTCTCTGTTTTCTAAAATTTGCAGTAATCTGTTCAGACAGCAACTTCCAAATGCAGAAATTAATGACAAATGTGATAGATGCACTGAAAAACAAATGAAATATAGGCACATAATGTCATGAAGCATCACCAACAATTAGTAGAATTTTGTTGTGAAATACATGTATGACAGACTGCGTTGTTTTTTTTTTGTTTTTTTTTTTTACTCACATGAATCTGACATATAAATATAATAAAAATAATCAACAGTGTGCAACTGGGGTCCAACATTGCAATAGAAGTAACAAAACCAAAAGAAGAACCTACAAAATTTCATTACATTTGCATCTCTTTCTTTCTTTCTGTTTCTTTCTGTGTAGTCTCACCTCATGGGAACGTTTGGTCCATTGTGATGCACATCCACATTAGCTGAAGAAAATCCTCTTGGCAAACTGCAGCGCACAGTTGGATAAACTCTCTCTTTTATTCCCTGCTTCTCTGAGATACCCCAACATCTCTTGTTCTTGGGTATTTATTCATATCTGCTTTAATGCTTGAAGGCAACTGGAGATATCCTTCATTCATGTCTCAATAAATAGGATGAGCTCTGGCCCTGTTTGAATCCCTATAACTCACAAATACATTAAAATTTTCTTTTTTTTTGTGATCAAATGAACAGAAGGACAATATTGAGATGAAAAATCATGCATTACACAGTCATGGCCAATGCTGAGGTGTCTTTTTATTATACCATTTGAGTCCTTCTTGACGTCATATGATACAGCAAGTTTGTATCCTTTTTACCCGAAAGTTCAAAGAATGCTTTTTCTTTTTTGTTCTCTTTTGGCAGAGCTAATCCAATGTCCCTGTCAGACTGTACTCTCCATGACCCACTCAGAGCTATCAAATGTCGCTTTATCGCCTTCCCCCTCACTCTCGTCACACTGCAGGAGCATGCCATTAACTGAGAGACTCCTCTTAGTCCAAATGTTACTGATGCGCCGTGGGTAGCTAAGGCACTGTGAAGCACCAAAGTCCCCCATGTCGAATGAGTGGCTGCGCTTGGGCTTGTTCTCTGATGGCAGCATCACAAGCTTTCCAAGCTTAGAATCTCCTCGGCCTAGCAGAGGCTCCTTGTCAGTGGGGGGTCTCATGGCCATTGCCATGGTCCCAGAGGAAGATGGTCCTCCTGGATCTCTTGTGGGAGCTCTCAAATCCAGAGAGGCAAATGCCCCAAGAAGGTTATCCAAGTTTGGCCGCGCTTTGGCTGACGACTGCTTCCACCTATGAGGCAAGGTGTTTGAATCGCCATGCCGGTTGTAGGACTCTACTTTCTCACATCCAAGTGTGTCTGCTGAGGAGGATGAAGAGGAAGAGATGCTACTCTGCAAGGAGCCACACTTAAACTCCACCACTTCATCTCGCATCACCACTACAGTTTTTGGTGTCTGTGGTGTAGGAGCACCATTGTTTAGACGTTGCGGAGCTTGTGGTCTCCCATTGGTCTGGGAGTAGGTGTTGCTCACAGTCACTAACTTTGCAACTTGCAAACCGCTGTTCACTTTGTAGCGAACCATAAGGATGACAATAAAAACCAACAAAGTGGCCACAATCACTCCACCAATCACTAAGATCATGGTTCCTCCTAGAAACTGACTGTGAAGTGACTGGCAGCGAGGAAACTCATCACGTGTCTCGAATTGCACACAGCCCACTATGTTGGTTGCAGTAAGTGTGGTGGCAGTGTCTTCCCAGATGGCTAACACACATAGATCATACTGCATCCCTGGCATCAGGTTGTTGACCAAAAAGGATCTGCTGATTGCCGGAATCATTCTGTGGATGGCAAAAGACTGAAATTAATACAAGTATCAAATAATGTATTAAAGGAATGTGTTAAAATATACATTCTGATAACTTATTGCTTTATTGTGGATGCATATGATGATCTGCACACTGGGAGAAGACAGTATTTAATCCTTTCATTATGATTAAACTTAATTGCTTAGAAAGGACATCATACAAACATTAGTTTAAGCAAAATCTACTACCACTATTAGTACTACTACTACTACTACTGCTAATAATAATAATACAAATCTTATTGCCTTAATTGTGAAGATTACATATGAATATATTTTATTAAACTTTTAATGTTTTGTCAACACTGAATCATATAAACAGGGCAACTGTGTAATCATACTTTTTTTTTTATAATTCTATAGAAAGTAAGTCATTACTTATGTATATAACATCATATTCCTTTAAGGTACATTTTGCAGTAATTTTCCACTTGACTCTGTAAAATGCACCTGGAGTACAGAGGACATAATCACAAGTGATTTTTTTTTCCATCTGATTAGTGCATCATTAAGTAGAACATCCTTTGCATATACCTGGCAGTGGATGTGGACTGAGAATACTAATTAGTGTGCAATCATTTATCCAGCTACCCTGCTCAGAAAAGGCTAATTAATTATATAGTGTCCAAGGCTTTTTTCTACGAACATGCCATCAAAGCCCAATGGGTCAGGATGCATAAGGAAAAACCACAGTGGACAGTGGGATGTCTCATGTGAGGTAAACAGATCCACTTCTGCTTGGTAAGACTTTTACAAAATGAGCTGCACCAGATCTCGGTGAATTATCTATTCCCTGATCCTCTAAACAAGATGTCTGCCTTCTGATTCAGATGCCTAAAAATATAAACTTCTCTGACTGAAAGCAGCTTCTGTTGATGTAGACCACCACTTTGTTGTGCACATGTATGGCCCCTGAGATCTGGAAGGAAATGTCTTAAAGCTAAAAACACAGACAACATCTCCAAGCATTTTATGTTCCACAAGAGACAGTGTCCCTCTATAGACCATGTGTTTAGTGACCTTCAAATTCCACTCCCAGCATGTGAGGGAAGCATCCATTGTTACCATCATGCAGCAACAAGTTGTTCTCAACAACAGTCTCTGGGACAGGAAACAAGGTTACCTTAACTTTTTTTAGGCTTGATGGCATCACCATGAGACCTTGAGCATGCAAAACTGCCACCACTGAAAAAGTCTTATACACATTAATCTACAATATATTCCATGGGATGCCGGTGCCAATAGACCCAACATTTATTACCAGCATAATAGTCAAAAGTTAATGGCAACATTCTAAAAATGAAGCAGCACCAAATCGCATTGATGAATTTATAGTTGCTCTGATGTATCATCCAGATACATTAATATCTGCATTACTTAAGGTTGTAATGGAACCAGCATTGAATAACTAAGAGACTAGAAAGGTAGACTCTGGGAAATTCCTATTCTGAGGAAGGATGTCTAAAGTGAAGTTTGCGTCTTTGGCATTTATCACGACAAGCCTCTTTTCCTCTTTCGTCCTAATCCTCTATCCTTGAAGAATGGATATTTTCAATTTGTTTGGGCCAAGTGTATAATTAATTGACAGATCTAGAATCAGATTCAACCACTCATCCTCCTTCAGAATAGTGAATTTCAGCTAAAATACCTGGATTCTCTCTCGTGTGGGTAAACATTCTGTGGTCCTTTTACACAGGATAGTCTTCACCTCTTCCTGCATAATAAGAGCTTTACTCAGGATTCATCAATATTGAAAGAACCCCATTGTTAAAGTAGTTAAAATGTTGCTCCGAAGCAGAAAACCAGAGGGTCCTAACCAATCTGATTCTTTTTGAGCCCTTCTTAGAGATAAACAGCTGGGCTCTGGCCAGGACTACTCCCACAAGGCAGTTCCACAGTCACAAAAGCAGGGTTGAAGAAATTTGTGGAACTCTGCCTGAGAAGTTCCCACTAATGTTTCATGGTAACTGTGTTAAATGATGCCTGGTAGTTTAACTTGAGCATCCAGCAAAGATGCTATGCATCCCTACTTTTGTGTGACAGTTTAGGCCAGAGATGTCTCTCTCTCTCCTGACTCAAGGACGGCCACTTTATAGGCTCCATTTAACAATGGAGAGACAATTATGTGGCCCAGCACAATTATTTAATAGCATCCAAGCCTACTCCGTCCCCTTCATGTCTCCAATTTAGCATGTTATGCTAACGTAGTCATATTGCCTGACCTTTTGCAACATTTTCTGTACCCCCAGACTTGATGACAGTTTTAAAGACTAGAGGGTCACGTTGTGGGATTTTAGTATTGATTACTAGATTGGCACTAAATGATGGACCAGATTTTCCTCACAAATCTATGCATACCCATACCTCTGTAAACCCATGATCATAACACATTTGGATGCACCAGGGTTATAATCATGAGAACAGTATGGTTATTTTATGATTTGGTCAGCTCTATACAGACAACATGGAAGTGCCCAATGCAGAGAAAACAGTCTAGGTTCAAGGAAATGATTATCAAGTGCATCTTTAACTTGTGTTTTATTTTTCTTCTAGAAGGCAAGGGCAGAAAAAGAGAAGTGCTCATGTCCAACACCTTCACTAGATCCATTTGTACCATAAGATCTGAGTCACCATGAGCATGAACCAAACCAATGAAGTGCAACTTGCCAAGTGCTCAAAGTATGCTCAGTGGGAGCAAAGTACTCTCTGGGAGAGTTTATCACAGTGCTTGTTGTTAGCTCCCTTAAGAGCTGCACAAACATGCTCCACTCCCACACACTCGACACAGAGCTTGTGTGTGTGTCCCCTTCTGCGATATAATGAGGGCATGAAGGCACACACTGCCTGTATTGACCAGTTGTCATTATATGGTGTGCTTACACAAAAATAAACAACACTAAATTGGCATAAAGTTTACAAAGAATGTTTGCTGGATATCCAAAGAGCTGAATTAGACTTGGTTAGGTCCAACCCTAATCAAACACAACCACCTAGCTTTCAAGTGCTCTTGAAGACACTGATCAGACTGTTCAGCTGTGTTTGATTAGTGTTGGAGCAACACTCTACAGGGACCTCCAGGACCGAGTTTGACCATCCCTGTGCTCTGTCAAGACATCCTGTCATACTACTGGATGGATTTGACATGTGCTTTATGGCGCAATCTTGCAGATTTATCCTCAAAGTCTTCCCTTCTGATACAGTTGAGTTAACTCAAAAGGAAACATATTTTATGCTCAAGATATCCTTTACTGCACTGTAACCACATCTAGCATGGTGGTCTGACACATTGTCTATGCTAAGCCTCTATGCCAGCAAGTCCATTACTCATACATAATTGCTTTCCCATCACAGGAGAAGACACTACATTCAGTGGTGACAGCTTTACGAGAGAGCCCAACCTTTTTTCCACTAGAGCTTTAGTGATTGATTTTTTTTCTTTGTAGTTGCTAGCATCCAGGTTAACACTACTATTCCACGTCAGGCGGAAGATAACAGATCCATGCAATCCAACCGCATGAATTTATTTAGTAATAAAAAGGCAGCAGTAAATAAACAGCAGGCTCATTTTGTGTAGATTATACATTGTACTCTTTCCAAAACATGAAAAGCTCTGTTTATTTTAAGACAAAGAAACAAAACAGCCTAATGATTATGCAAAACTGTTCATATTTAGACTGTTTGTGAAGGGAGCACACTACTTTGAATGCATGTTTTATGTGGATCATATATATATATATATATATATATATATATATATATATATATATATATATATATATATATATATATATATATATATATATATAATGCAAACAAACCAAGATAAATAAGCTAGAAAATTTATAAATAATTAAAAAACATATTTAAATAAATGTATACCTGATGCAGCTAAATTGACTGCATACTGGCTTTCACTAGGCATTTTTAAAGAACCAACCACTGCAATTTTCATGTAATAATGGCTATCATTTCCTTGACTCAGCCACATAATGGTCCTATTTTTGCCTGGAAATACTCCTCAGACAAGAAGAAATATAAATTGTTAACTGCTGCTGGTGAGTTTAGACATAATTTGTAGCTAACTGATTCCAGAAAGGTTAAGTGAGTCAGTTATTAAGATGGGCTTATAGGGAAGCAAATTCTAATAGGTAACTGCTTAAATGTCACTGTACTTTCTATCCTCTAAATGGCCAGTGATTCTACAAATGTGACATGCTTACCACTAGTGGTATGCAAGCTTCCTTATAATAATATGCAAAGGAATTACTGAATAAAAAAATAAATAAAAAAACTTTTTTTTTTACTCGTAAGTTCAGTGTAGTGTTAATGTTAGAACTGTATGTACAACATTTAAAGTGGTTGCCAATAATACCTATTCTTGTTAGAAAAAAAACTCTACTATTAAAAAACTAGTAAAAAAACATCATGGTAACAAATATACAATCAGTGGTGTAGCGGGGGGCCCCGTCAACAACTCCTACATGGAGTTAAAGTCCAGTATATTTGCTGCATAAAATTAAAGTAATGCAATAAAAATTGTTTATCGAAATTAGATGTAACATAAAACTCTAATGTACATAACCGATAAGTAAAAAAAGCATAGCAATTAAAAAAAAAGCATAAAAAGTGAGGAATTATGGAGAAGTCCATTAACAGTTGTTTATTGTATATATTATGAAAACTTACTCTTAACCAGTTAACCAGAATTTTTACGGCCATTTTTTAAATTGAGATACAATCTATTTGTCTAATTCCAACATATATTCAATGAGAAACTAAAAGAACTTGTGCCTAAAGTATGTGCCTAATCAGTCTCCAGTTGTTTAAAGGAAAGGAAACATAGAATATTTACCTATAAATCAGGACATCATCCTCCGAACAGTTGTATTGCAGCTGGTACATTTTTACTTTGGGCGATACTTTGCTAACCATCCACTTGATTAGAGCAGAGACTCCAGTGACCTCTGACACTGAAACGACTTGCTCTGGCTGGGCTTTGGTCTCGCCTTTACTGGTTTTAGTGGAGCTGGTGATGTCAGATAGTCTGGACTTGGGCTGAGATGTGCGGTTAGTTCCATTGCTGAGATGAGGAAGCTGGATGATGGAGAGTTCAATTGAGGCTGTTGATTCTCCTGCTGCATTTGCAGCAATGCAAGTAAATGTCCCATAATCCTTTGATGTGGTGATTGCAATGTCTAAAGTACCATTTTCATACACAGTAGCTCTGGATGAGTTGCTTATTAGCCTGTCATCTGGTGCAATCCAGTGTATAAAAGGCATAGGGTCACCAACAGCTTTGCAGCGTAAACTAGCCGTCTGTCCTTCCAGGACCAAAAGCTTATGGGTGTGTTGAGTAATTAATGGTGGTTCACAGACAAACTCTTCCTCTCGAACATACCAAAAGTAACGACCTTTGAGGCTTGGAGGGGAGGCACAGGTTTCCATATCATCCTCCCTCTCTAGGCGTCGCAACCATAAAATCTCACAATTACAGTGAAGAGGATTCCCACCAAAGCTGAGAGACAGAACAGGGGCAAATGGTGTACTGAGAACGATGTTGCTCTGCGATCGAGCAAAAATAGGATCTGGTGGAAGCTTCTGGAGACGGTTTGATGTAAGATCCAGCCTTGCTAGCTTTTCAAGATCAGTGAAAGTGCCCTCAGCAATGTGGTTGATGAGATTGTGGTCAAGACTCAGCTGGTGTAGGTTGAGCATCTTGCGTATGGCGTCCCAGGGAATGCCCCGCAGGTTGTTGTAGGAGAGGTCTAGGTCCTCCAAGGTGAGCAGCAGGTCATCGAAAGTTTCTTTGGAGATATGTGTAAGCTGGTTGTTGTTCAGGATGAGGTGTTGCAAGTTTACTAAGCCTCGTAAGACATCTGGACCCAGCTCTGTCAAACGGTTGCTATCCAGGTGCAACGAACGCAGAGTTTCAAGATCCACAAAGGAGAATGGCTGAATGAAGCTGATGGTGTTTCTTGAAAGTGTAAGGTCCACAAGGCCTGTCATGTTGGTGAAGTCTTGCTGAGTAATTTTAATGATGTAATTTCCTCCAAGGCGTAATTCAACAGTTCTTCTGTCAATATCAGGGGGCACAAACAGCAGACCTTTCGACGGGCAGAGTGTACCCAAGGACTCCGACAAGTTCTGACAGACACAATATTTAGGGCAGGCGGTGGTCATCATCACTGCGCTTCCTAGAAGAAGGAGGCTGCAGAGCACTTTGGCCATGGTAAATCACAAACAGGTACCTGGACAGACAACAAGAAAACACTGGTCAGTTCATCCTGTTTTATTCACTACTGATTTACTGCATGTAATAACATCTGATTAATACAATTTTCATTATCAACATTTTATTTTGTTACACTTTATGAACTAATTTTAAATTAGCTTGGGCTTTTACTATCTTTTGTGCATCCAGCTATGGCTATATTTCTGTACTACACAGTATTTAAAAAATATTAATATATATGTAGTGCGATGCCGTGGCGCAGTAGTTGGTTTCCTCCGGGTGCTCCGGTTTCCCCCACAGTCCAAAGACGTGTGGTATACAGGTGAATTGGGTGGGCTAAATTGTCCGTAGTGTATGTGTGCGTGTGTGTAAATGTGTGTGTGTGTGTGAATGTTTCCCAAAGATGGGTTGCGGCTGGAAGGGCATCCAGAAATGTGCTGGATAAGTTGGTGGTTCATTCTGCTGTGGCGACCCCGGGTTAATATATATATGATATATATATATATATATATATATATATATATATATGTGTGTGTGTGTGTGTGAAAATAATACTCTAAACAATGCACGTCATCTATGTTGATCTTAGAACATAATTTTTGTTTGATATCCAACCTATTCCCTACTTCTAAACCTAACCATGTAAATTACTGTAAATTATTCCCAAAATCAGAGGGGAATAATAGTTGGAAACCATCATGTAGAAGTGCATAAGTCTCGTAAGCCTAAACTTAACATGAACAATAAATGTATCCATTGATTCTGATTCTGAATGTTGTTGCACAATCAACATAAACGTTTATCCAGGAAGATGCCCTAATTGGTGAAATCAGGTTGGTGCTAAACAATACTCTAAAAATAATGCTTTGTGTCATGGTGACCAGCAATACAGCCTGTGTAGATCACTAGCGCACAACAAATCTGCTGGTATATGGACTACAAGATCCAGTCATGCACCACACACACACACACCTGTTCCAGATTCCTATTACACTGTAATATGCATCCACCCTTTTTGTTGCATGTTCACAATTTATTTTTATTATTTGTTAGCCAGTTATGGTAAATATTAAAGGTTCTAAACCCTCGATTATGCTTATTCTTCAACTCAAGAAATTATAATATTTACTGTACGATATTTAATTTGATAGGTGTCTCTCACATTGTCCCAATGCAACACTAAAAGTTGAGCAAAGCAGGTGGGTCTCTCCAGTACTCAAGTGCACTGCAAACTGAACATAGGTAATGCTATAAGTAACATTTACATTGATGGCAAAAAAAAAAAAAAAAAAAAAAAAAAAATATATATATATATATATATATATATTTTTTTTTTTATTTTTTTTTTTCAAAACATAAAATATCTTATATTTGCTTATACATATCTTTTGAAGGGTTTGGCTTATTACAATTCTAATGACGACCTTAATTACTTTAAAGAGCCCTTATTATACATTAAATATTTGGTTGAATGGTTAAAGGATCATATTTTGGTTGAAAGGGTCTCCAACAACAGTCTAATATGCATGCAAGGTCAAAAAACACTTTCATAGTCTTATAATATGCATTAATTTTACCAAATTATCCCAGCGACTCCCATATGAATCGTTCAGAGATTCATTTGTTCCCAAACTACTCCTTAGCATGAAGCTAATCTGCGCTGATTGGACAGATGACAGCTTGTTGCGATTGGTCAACACTGACAGCATTCAATACAAGACAGAGTGTAAAGCCCATCACAGCTTATCAACAATATAAAAGTAGTCAGAGTGCATAGTGCATGTGTGAGCAAATCTGCCAACACTGCCAATATTGTTTTTCCCAGGAGTCTCCCTTATTTCTGACTCGACTCCAGCCACCCTCCCAATTTGGTAAGCGGCTGAAACATGCTTCATAGTAGTTACTAACACTATACTACACAGTACCTGGTTCTCACCATGCCGGCCCATTCATAGAGGGGACCTAGGCGGCGTCCACGAACCCCCCGGTCCTAACTTTCATCTCCAACACCCACCCCCTCCCTCCCAGTCCTTGCTTTCATCCACGAACCGGTCACTGTTTTTTCACTTTTGGGTTGAGGGCGGCCTGATCAACGTTCGCCTAGAGTGCCAGTTCAGCTTGCTCTGGCCAAGAGTGTTATTCAGACTCCTCACCCCGAACCTAATCCACACAGTGGCAAAAGCTGAACTATTTTGAAACTTGACTGCTGCAAGTGTGTAAGAACAGCTGATGATGGCCATAACAACGACAAACGGCTGTGGAACGCAAGCTCTCACACGCAATTAAATCTGTAAACAAAGCAGCACGTGTTGCATTTTCAAAGTGGCATTAGACGCGATAGAGAATATAAAGAGTTCACCAGCTACAGTCCAGGCGGTCACAAGTAATAAAACACAATTTAACACATAATTTGCAAGCTGGAGAAAACAAGAAGGCAACCATTTTAATTGCACTTACTTACACTTATGAAAATCCATGTCACGCCGAAATGGCTAAAGACTCGTTATCAAGACGATTCATTTAACGTACTAGGAGTCGACTCTTATAAATGAATCAACCATAGTTTTAAACACTGTGCAGTTTTAGATTAAGCCTTAGTTGAATATTTCACTTCACTTAGAGCTTTGTTACACACTCCATGGAAGATCATTCTTGAAAACCCATAATTGGGTCTCTTTAATGATTAATGATAAATGCGCTATGAGTTGCTATTGGACCTTAATGATTGCCATTTGTGAATATAATTGTATTATTATTTATTCATAAATTCATTCATTTATTTTCTTTTCGACTTAGTCCCTTTATTAATCAGAAGTTGCCACAGCGGAATGAACCGCTATTGTATTATTAATATTTATTTGATTTTTATGCCATATTAAATACCTGAGAGGATACTTGGCTATAAGATAGTGAACTCACTCTACCTTCAGGGGCTTACTGAACTGTAAGAGCTCCATACCTCTTGACACAGAGAGAACGTATGACTGGGCTCTGGCTCAAACGACAGCCCATAAGTCCTGTAGACATTTGTATCATCAATTCCAAATATACTCAAAACTTAAATCAATTTTAATCAGTGCTCTGCCAGACTGATTCTCTAATGGTAGGGTAGGGCTGCTGGAGCTGTTTGAGGTGTCTGCGAGGAGACGGGTGATTTTCATTTCCAGGCATTAAAGGATAATATTTCTCCCAGCTAGCAGAATTCACCCAATAAATCATAGTTGTTTTACCAATACCTTCAGTCTATATCTTCTTTCCAAATATTCCCTTAAACCTCAGTACGCAGAGTTCTTTCTTTCAAAAAATAAAACGAAGAGCAATTGTTTGTCTGTTTTCAAGCACTTTCTTGGCTATTCTTAAAGAGCCCATATTATACATGAAATAGGGTCATATCTTGGTTGTAAGGGTCTCCAACAACAGTCTAATATGCATGCAAGGTCAAAAAACACTTTCATGGTCTTATAATCTGCGTTTATTTTTACCTAATTATCCCAGCGACTCCTGTATGAATCGTCCAGTGATTCATTTGTTCCCAAACCCCTCCTTAGCGCGAAGCTAATCTGCGCTGATAGGACCAATGACAGTCTGTCGCGATTGGCCGACTGGCCTAAGTCAGAGAGTAAAATGGCCAATAGCTAATCAGCAATATAAAAAGTAATCACAGTTCATACACGCTCGATAGTGTAGGCGTGGATTTTAGCTGCCACACACACACAAAAACACACACACACCTCCGGACTACAACGATCCCGCTTCCGCCCGCACCCGCCAGGTTTTAGCCTTAGAACCCGCCCCGTTTTCTGCCCGCCGCGCCCTATCTCGCTAAAGAGCGGGGGAGAACACAACCAAAAATCACCCAGCTATACAGTCCAGACAGCCAAGCTGTCTGTATAAACACACACACAGCACCAAGCACACAAAGCTCTCGCTCGCGCTCTCTCTCTCTCTCATACGCGCGTGTGCGCACTAACACACATACACACAAGCACCAAGCAGACACATCTTTCTCATTCGCATAGCAATATCCGTGATATTGCTAGACAGCCCGCTCCCGTCCCAAATTAAACCCGTTACCGACCGCTCCCGCTATTTATTCGGAAATTTATTACCGCGCCGCAGAAATCTGGTGCGGGGACAGACCTCTACCACGGAGCTCCATAAACAAAGCAGCACGCTTCGCGTTTTTAACGTGACTTTGCACGCGATAAGAGAATATAGCCAGTTAACCTGATACAGTACACTCGGTTACAAGTAACAAATCACAACTAAATACATTTGCAAGCCAGAGTCAACGAGGCCACAACTTTAATCGCAAGTACTTACACTTGAGAAATGGAAACCCATCCTGACGTCCATCAGTAAGTTACTCTTTACTGATCCTTCCTTTAACAAACGCAGATGAAGTATTCTTTGTAGCATGTAGCTTCCAGTAGTTTCCAACTGCTTGGCTATAATGCTGATGTTTCATCTTTGGGTAGAGACTCGATATAATATCCATCTGCAGTGTGACTTTAATCGACCGGCATGTTTGTGTGCGTGTGTTTGTGGGTGGGTGTGTGTTTGTGTGTGTGTGTGTCTGGGTTTCTGCGTCAGAGGGCGGGGCCTCAGGTTTGAAATCTCCCGGGTTTGCGCGTGCACGTGAATAACTTGGTTTCGTTCGTACGTCATGGCGAAACACCTAATGCCTCGGTATCAAGGCAACTCGTTTGAAGCACTATGAGTCGACTCTTTTATAGATGAATCAAACGTTTTAAACACTGTATTCTTACAGATTTAAGCCTTAGCTGAATACTTCACTTCACTTAGAGCTGTGTTACACACTACATGAAGGGGAATTTTCAAAAACCCATAATATGGGCTCTTTAACTTTCCTGCATTAGCATGCTTTCAAAAGAAGCATACGTATATGAAAACAGATTTTGTAGAGGGCAACTGACTCAGAAATTACTCGGTAGTTAAAGTTTTAGAGTCAAAGCAAATCATCAATATGTTTATGAAGCGTAATGCCGTGATTACCCAAACCGTGTAATCAAAGCAGTCTGCAACAAAACAAAATAAATTGTCACATCCAGATGAAGGAAAGTTTTCATTGACACCCTGACAGACATGCAATCAGTGTTTAGTAATTCTAGATATTTTTGGCAGGGCTGCCTTTTGCTAGAAAGCAGATTAAACATAGCATGTCAAGCAATTTCCCCCTGTTATTACAAAAGAAAGAAACAAACAACAACAACAAAATGGAAAATTAGTCAGCAACACAAAACCCTGTAGCACAAATCGTGTTTGGGTTATTACCCATGTTTGGGTTAAAATTGGGCTTTATCACCTTGATAATTTGCACCACAATGCTAACTTGCTCTGGAGCAGATTCTATTTCAGGTTAGTAAAGTAAAGTGGCATGCACACAAAAAATGCTAAGTTGCACACAATTACTTTCATGTCATTACAACGCAAATCGATTAAGTTAACTTAATGGCTTGTACGATTTTAGTTGACTGAACATAAAAACTAGACTTCATGTGGCTGAAGTGTGTCAGCAGTTCCTGCAAGATGTAGACATTGATGATAAGGACTGGCCCGCCCGTTCCCCAGACCTAAAATCAAATGAGCAAATCTGGGACATCATGTCTCGCTCCATCTACCAATGCCACATTGCACTACAGACTGTTCAAAAGTTTGGCGGATGCTTTAGTCCAGGTCTGGGAGGCAGATGTAACACATACTACTGAGATTCATTTTCACATTACAGGACATTACATCAAAGTTGGATCATTACCATTTCCATTGATAATGTTTGTGCGAAGCTTAGTCTTTGACCCAGAGTGTGTTGAAATAATTTTATAGAACAAGCTAACTAACACATAATTACTGTAGAAAATCTTTGTGACATGCTTCCTGAAGCCCTGCCCACTGTTTGTTCAAACCTCTCTGATACATGCACTGAAGGCCTACCACATGGTTCACAGCTGCACGCTATCACCCTAATCATCAACCCATTAACCCTTAAAGACCTAGAGGTATTTTGTGGGCACTTAATAGGCCTATATTATTATTTTTTTAAAAGCAGTTTTTATTTTTATTTTAGCAGTCAGCCTCAAGTGTTATATATCATTTTAAACAGGAGAACCTGAAGTTTCAATCTGTATCATTTAAAGGTCCAGTCTAAAAAATTTTTTGGTCCAAAAACATATGAACAGACAGAAAATATTCCAGAATTTTCCAGAAACGATTTTTTAAAAAGTGGCATTTTCTAGTTGTTACAAACAAAACCTTATGAAGTTTGTTTTTCTTTCTTTAGAAATACATGCTATGATGTTTTATACTTCCAAAATAAATTTTGTCTACATCCACCATTCCCTGAGCAAGTTATAGCAATTTATTTCAATGTTATTCCAAGGCGTTTTTCAATGGGGGAAAAAATGCATTTATTTACTGACAATGTATTTGCCCAAAAGTTTTGGGAATGAACTAAACAGAAAAAAAAAATGTTACAAAATAACAGAACAGTGAAGCAATTTTGACTTTTTCCAAATAATATATTTTCAGTTACTATAAACAATACCACTTACAATGAACAAATAAAAAAATAAGAAAATAATAAATAATGCGTCAAAGTCCAAATAAACATGGTGCAAATCCTCAGTAAAAAAATTGATATAAATATTTACTATACTATAAATA
>NC_141037.1:43332500-43377500 GCF_052040795.2 Danio rerio
CTCACTCCAATAAAACACCTTTGGGATGTGGTGGAATGGGAGATTCGCATCATGGTTAAGCAGCTGACAAATCAGCTCAAAATCATGTCAATATGAACCAAAATCTCTGAGGAATATTTTCAGTACCATTTTGAATATATGCCACAAATGATTAAGGCAGTTCTGAAGACAAAAAGGGGTCCAACCTGGTGTGTATATATATATATATATATATATATATATATATATATATATATATATATATATATATATATATATATATATATATATATATATATAACTTTTATTTAAATACACTAACTATTATTGTCTATACTTACTGAGAAATTGATAAAAAAAAATATTTATTTTCATTGAATATGTATCCATTTTCATCATCCATTCTTATTTATTTATTTTTTTCATGCCGAGGACTAAATATGTGATTTATATAATCACACATTTTTTTTAATTGTTAAAAATATATTTTAATGGCCAAGAGCATGGAGTGACTGTAAAACATATTAATTTCTTGTAGCAACTGACAATGAACCTAACATATAGATCACTAGGATTAATCTTGTCCTGGTTGTTAGCCTGCTCTGGAGTAAACTAGTTGCAAAGAATAAATCTCCACAGTAACTTCAGCTTTATTTAGCCCGCTTTCATGCAAGTGAGTGAAGGCTAACTTCAGCCAGGATAGCTTCAAAAACCCAGCTTAATCTCTTATCTTACTTTTGTGCAAAACTCCTCTGATCTCTTTGTCTAGCAGGAGCTAGTTAAGCATAAATCATTAAATATGATTACACAATTACCATCTCACTTAAAAATAATAAATAAATGGAAAAATAGTTTTAACCATTGTGCTATTTAAAGCATCTCTCCTCTGTAGTTACATTGTTTACTAAAACCAAGAGAAAAAGTTAAGTTGCTAGGGTTCTAATCTGATTTAATGATCTATGCTATGCCAAGCTAAAAGTGCCACCATTAGTCCAGAGATTGGCTGAATGGATTAAATAGTAAAACACCACTCCAGATGACTTCTAAAATTATCCTATTTTCCCAAAAATTTGAGGATTTAATAATAATAATAATAATAATAAGTATAAGCTAATATTGATACTTTTTACCTTACATACTGTTAGTTTCTACTTTTGGTTTTGACTTTTAAAATATACTTTAGCAGAGTTATTGCTTCTTGCTTGTCTGTTTCTTTGACACCTTAAGTTTGCAAATTACACAGATGCTCTCTGACAAGACTATAAAATGTGCAGAATGAAATCCCAAGTGAAGAAACACATACATTTCCTGTGAAATCAACATGCGCAAGCTTGCCAAGGCTACTGTGTAATCATTCGGTTCACATACTGTCTTCGACTATTTAAAGTTTACAGCATGTACTATCATGTATCATTACATCAATGTAAGTGTACAGAAGTTATTTATATGCATGTCATTTATCATTTATCTACATCCCACATCCTTTCTTCTGTGCTCTTTTTTAAACGTGAAACAGTTTAACACACATATGCTCACCGGCCACTTTATGCCCTCAGAACTGCCTTAATCCTTTGTGGGATATATTTACCAAGCTACTGGAAAATATTCTTCAGAGATTTTGGTCCATATTGACAAAATAGCGTCATGTAGTTGCTGCACATCCATGCTAGGAATCTTCTGTTCCACTGCGTTGCCAAGATGCTCTACTGGATTAGATGCTCTTCTGCATACCTCAGTTTAATGAGTTGTTATTTAAGTTACCATTACCTTTCAATCAGCTGAAACCAGTCTGACCATTCCCCTGTGACCACCGGTATCAACAAGGCATTTGCGCCTACAGAACTGCCACTCACTGGATATTTTCTCTTTTCAGACCATTCTTTGTAAACCCTAGAGATGGTTGTGCATGAAAATCCAGTAGATCAGTGGTTTCTGAAATAATCAGACCAGCCCTTCTGGCACCAAAAATTCTGCCACATTCACAATCAAAGTCAATTAAATCACCTAAATGTGTGAGTTGCTGCTATGTGATTGGCTGATTAGAAATTTCCATTAACGAGCAGTTGAGCAGGTGTACCTAATAAATGGCCGGTGAGTGTATACTATGGAATAGTTAACAAAGATGATGCTTATCTATTTGATTACACAACCTGTTTATTTTCTTTATCAAAATTAAACACAAACTTAAAGCTATAATTCACGTAAAAAGAAATTTCTATCAAACATTTATGGGTTTCTTCCTTCTGTTAATTAATTAGTTCATTCATTTGTAATAAACAAAACACCTCTAGATTGACAGTAGGGCTAATAGACTGCATTTGGTCAATCTTAATCTCCATTCCAGCAGAGATTATTTCGAGAACAATGCATTGCACTGTTTCCACCAGAGACATGAAAGGTGGATGAAGCCTGGTGTTACCTGAGGTAATCTGTGCTCAGGAGCTCTAGAGATAATGGCTAATCTTTCTGAAATATGAGCAAACTACTGTAAGTAGCTTTTAGGGTGCAAGTCTTAGTGTAGTGAAAACCTTTCCATTCTCTGCAGCTCAAAAGTCTCTGGCAGAGTTTAACAGTTTGAAATAAGTTTTACATAATTGCAGGAATTCACGCACTCTATGACAACTGCTTTGAAAAAGCTACATTTGCTTGGAATTTTTACATCTACATTATTTATCAATTAAATATAAAACAATTAAGTTGTTTTATATTTAACACCCCCCCACCCCCCCCAAAAAAAAAAAAAAATCAATAATTTTAAAAATACATTTTTTTGAGTGTATAAAGAAAACTGTTATTTGTATACTTATGGCCCATTTTGTTGACCTAAGCACGTTCTCTTTTACTAGCATATTGATATGGAAAGCAGTCAGAGTACCCGTTCCATTTCATTTATTCATCAATTCATTCATTCATTCATTCATTTATTTTTAATTTCTTTTCCGAGGCCAGGACGTGGATGCAGCAGTTTTAGGAGAGAGCCCGAGGCGGTCAAAGGCCAGCTGAGAGACATAGTCCCTCCAGTGTGTCCTGGGTTTTCCCAGGGGCCTCCTCCTGGTGAGACAAGCCTGGAACTCCTCACTAGGTAGGCATCAAGGAGGCATCTGAAACAGATGCCCGAGCCACCTCAGCTAATTTCTCTCGATGTGAAAGGGCAGCAGCTCTACTTCGAGCTACTCCCAGGTAACAGAGCTTCTCACCCTATCTATAAGGGTGCGCCCTGCCACCCTGCGAAGGAAACTAATTTCAGCCGCTTGTATCCGAGACTTTGTCTTTTCTGTCATGACCCATAGCTCATCACCAAAGGTGAGAGTAGGAACGTAGATTGACCAGTAAATCGAGAGCTTTGCCATTTAGTTCAGCTTCTTCTTTACAACAACAGACCAGTACATCAACCACATTACTGTTTTGCTGCACCAATTTGCACCAAGAACAAAACCCCAAGATACTTGAACTCCTTCACCTGGGGTAAGGACTTTCCTCTAACCTGGAGATGGCAAACCCCCTTTTTTTCTGGTGGAGCACAATTGCCTCGGACTTGAAGTTGCTGATTCTCATCTCAGCCGCATCGCATTCGGCATCAAACTGCCCCAGTGCATGCTAAAGTTCCATGTTCGATGAAGCCAACAGAACAACATCGTCTGTGATTAAATAAATGAAATCCTGTGGTCCCGGAACCGGACCACCACCAGCCGAGGGCTGCGCTTTGAAATTCTGTCCATAAAAATTGTGCAAAGAAATAATGACAAGGGGCAGCCCTGTCGGAGTCCAACATGCATTAGAAACAACTTATTGCCAGCAATGCAAATCAAACTCCTACTCTGATCATACAGGGATGAGACAGCCCTTAACAGAGCACCCTGACTCGAATACCTTCTCCAAGTCCACAAAACACACGTGGACTCGTTGGGCATACTCCCATGAACCCTCGAGCACCCTGGTGAGGGTATAGATCTGGTCCAGTGTACCACGACCTGGACAAAACCACATTGTTCATCCTGGAACCTAGGTTCAAGCATCAATCATCTACCCGTTTAATGGTCTAAAAGATTTGCTTATATTATCATAATGGGTTATGGGTGTTCTTTAGGTGTATTGTAATAAATCAATAAGAAATGCATCTTCCATTCCATTTTAAAGCCAGTTGTGCCATGGCAGATTGCCTGTGGCATTTGCAGGCTTAAAGACAAAATGCTTTGCCAGAGAGGAAATTGTTCCGCTTATGTGTGAAGTTAAAGCACACCAACAGACCATCTACAGGACAAGCTGGAATACATTATAGGCCTAATCCTTTCATTTTTGACAACTGCCATGTTTATTTGTTGCCGTGTGTAATAAGCAGAGTGTAGATGTGTTGTGGATCAATCTATAGATGCACACTGCCAATATGCTCTTTAAATAAAATACAATTACATTTTATATTTGTTTCTATCTTGCTAACGTTGATCGGATATATTTCTGTGAACATATTTGCATGGTTCAATTAAATCAAATGGCTCGAATAACCATATTTGGAATTCACAAAAAAACATTTAGCCATTTCTAACAGCAAGTTATAGCATGTTAGTGAACTATGTGAATGTGTAATTCATATTATTATGTTTGATTTATCAAAGTTAGTGGTGTTTGTTTATGTTCAAGTTAACTTATTTTGTATCTAACGCACACATAGACATTAATACCAAAGACTATAGACTCCACAAGACATGTCACTCTAGTTTTGAATGGGGAAAAGTGTCAATATGGCGAATAAAGCTCCCCCTACTAGTACATGAGCCAATTCGTGATTGCTATAGACAGCCAGCCCATCCTGTAAAATGTACATTAGATGACAGCAATTACTCAAACACCCACAAACATGTAAAAGAGTCGCTGGCATTTGTGGAGGAGATTTGCCATCAAGACCAAGTTATGAATTAATATGTAGAATGGCCATAAATGAGGTTGGTGTCGTGATCTAAATCCTTTTGAGTATGCATGCGCATTAGCTCGGGCGACCTGCAAATGTGCAGATTTTGTTTGATTCTAACATTTAGAAATGAAAATTATGAGACAGTTGTTTAACTTTATTGGTGATTCCAAATATGTAATGTTCTCCTGTTTCTGAGAATTTAATGTTGCTCTAATAAGACAGAACAACTGAGCATACTTTCTGAGAGGCATTTCAAAGATGGCCGTCAAGTGAAATTATTTGCCTTAAAGGGACTTTGCTAATGCACAAAATTATGTTTCTTGTACATGCCTTATAACTGACATGCTATAGCATTACATCGATCCACTATGAATACATAAAACCCTTTACGTCATGTATATGTTATCTTTTTATCTTGATTTTATTTTAAATTCAACTACATTTTTTAATGCTTTTTAATGCATTATAACACAATAACAATAAGGCAATATTTGATTAACAGCTTTCATCTACATTTGTGGAAAAAAGCACAAATAATATTTAAACCAGTTAAATAATAATACAAATAAATACATTAAAACCAAAAAATAGACTGAAAATTAACTAAAAGAAAGAAGAAAAAAAAACATTTACACTACTGTGTCTTCAATTATTACAGTGGTTTTGTATTAAGGCACTTCCATATATATATATATATATATATATATATATATATATATATATATATATATATATATATATATTTTTTTTTTTTTTTTCTTCCAAGATTAGAATACTGTTTAGTACAAATTGAATTTTAACAACTTTCTCTAAAATTGTGCTTAAAGCCTGCCGTTGATATAACAACATTTTCGCGTACATCTGATTTACTTAAACGACACTCTTAAATTGTTTTTATTCAGTGTGATAATGCTAAGTGTATTTAAGTGAACAGTTTGCTGCTTCTATTTGTGAATTGTGCATATGCATTTTAAACACCATATGTTGGTGTGGCTTCTATGCAATAAAACGTATGTCCTTGATTGAGCTTGCATTTAGCACATTTATTGCTTATGGCATTTGAGTAAAAATTTATCAAAAAAAAGGAAGTCATTCTACAAATCAAATCCATTGAAAAAAAACAAAAAACAAAAAAAAAATTATGTAATGCTATTTCTGAACGCTACTTTAAGGTAGAAGTGACTCAAACTCAAAGTGGGTGGGAGGGTCAATCAATAAAATTGGTTGGGTTGACTGTTTGAATGACTAACTGACTGACCCAGTCAATCAACAGCAGCCTCTGGTGGGTTTACACGAGAACAGCATAGAATACATATATATTATATAGGTGGGCATAGATAACTTATCTAAATTTATCTCAGTGTAATCTTGGAATTAATCTATATAAAAATGACTCATATGAACTCTGCCAAAGGCATTCAGAATGTGTGTGCTACCCAAATAACATTGGACCAGGGGCTAATCTCCAGTTTCCAAAATGAATCACAAACTGCTTTAGAAACTGATCTACTATGATAAATGGTGATAAAAATAAATTATGTTCAGTAATTACTTGTGTTTACAAACTATTCATTCAGTTGAACATGAGTTTTGAATTGTAGGCCTCCATAAGCTCGAAATAGCAATTTTTAATTACCTTAATCCAACTAAAGTCATAACTGAACTAAACAGTAATAGAATTAAGAAATGTGAAGTATGCTTATACTTTTATTGCCATTATTGAAGTAAACACCACAATCAAACGATTACCGTCATGTAGGATTTTGCAGGACCCAAAATTACAGGAAACTCTTGCATAGAACCACTTCACGTAAACGTCTTAATTATATTATTGTCTAAGGCAAATAACTAAATAACAAATTTCTATTTAAGCGTCAGTAGTGTCTTCGGCCCCGTTTACACTAGTGCGTTGTAGTTTTAAAATGGCGTTTTAGTTTCAAAAATGATCCACGTCCATTCTAGCGTTTCAGAACAAATCTCTGTACACACTACGCTACCAAAAATGTATATCACGTGACCATTTGCGCATTCTGGGCTTGCGCATTCTAGTATAAACAGAAAGCATGTGTCACATGGCATTTGGTTATTGTTTGTCATCAAAGCCTGTTGAACAATGAACTTGATAACAAAGAAAGCAAGAGAAGTATTTTTGTAGACAGACGACGAGGTCGAGTTGTTACTAAACGTAACAAATGAATAACTGCACAATGTCACCTGAAACAGACAATAGTGCAAACAATGCTCCCATTTTTGTGTCCATGTTGTCGTTTACAGAGAAGGCTGGTCTGCTGTCTTCCGGTAAAGCCATGTGTTATAGTCATGTGATAGTGGCTTGACAAATAAGGGAAGGATGCTCAATGACACAAAAGCCCCAATCAGGTAGCGAATCTCATCAGCCCGGCCTTCGTTTTTTAGATGTCTCCGTTTTCCCTCATCCTCACTGAGACGGAGCAGCAGCGTTTTAGAATGAAAACGGCCTCTCCAGCGTTTCCAAAAAACTTTCGGCGCTCCAAAACTTTGGCGCAGTGTGGACAAATGGCGTAACCATAGCAAAACTTCCACGTTTTCAAACTAAAATGCATTAGTGTAAACGGGGCCTTCGAAGGAAGTGAATGATCCAGAAGGGCATCCTGCTGATTTGATGAAGAAGGGCACTTTTTTCTTTTTTGTCAGACGGCTCACCGGTTTGACTTTCATTCACCATCATTCATTTTAAAAAGCATTTAAATAAAAAGTCTTAAAATGTAAACAACTAACACATCCCACAATCTAAATAAGTTGTCACTTATTCGCCTCGTGAATATATATATATATATATATATATATATATATATATATATATATATATATATATATATATATATATATATATATATATATATATATTCGAGTTCTGATCTCCATTTCTAATCGAGTCTTAAACAGTGTGATCAGGCCTGATTTCCGATTACATGATTGATTTCCGGACACCCCTTGTGTAAAGACAATGGATAGTGTTTCTGTGACTTTCCAAAACATTGGCTTTTGGGATCTAAAAATCATACATTGCTTAACCCTGAAAATGTTTGGCAGGGTCCAAAGCTAAATTTAATAAACCAGCTTCTACATTTTAAGTGTGAAACATTAATCTATCTAAGGTTAAGACAGGAATTTAGAAAGACAGTAATCCAGGGTAAAATGCAGTGCAAAAAGCGCTAAATTGTACAGCACATCTATAAGATTTAAAACGTGTCTTATTTTTTAATATTCCAACAAAGAAACATTTAGTTTTGTGAGAAAGAGGTAAAAAAAGAAAATTTTCTCACTTCAGCATTTTCATTCCAGGTCATTTCAGGGCATTCTAGTAATAATTCTCACACAAGACCTCATATAACTCTATAAATCTTCACTCTCAACCAGCAAATCCTCGACCCCTCAGACTCATCTCATCTTCAGCATTTTATCTCAGGGTTTTCATGCAAATGTTCTTCTTGCCCCTTGCTTTCATTTATTCCCTATGCCAGCATCTTTCATAACACTGCGCAACATTAAAGGTCAGATTTATTAAACGCTCTCTCTCTATATATTTTCACCATCCATTCCTCTATCAGTGTAGACGCATACACGACTGCTAATCATTTTTGCCTATACACACAAACATGATGTATCTCCCTTTGCTTTGATTAATGCGTAGACAACACAGAGCACCATTTTAGCGGGAAGTGATGAAAGTCCTCGAAAGGAAATCAGAGCACAGCCAAAGGGGAGGGTGACAATGGGTTAAATTCATACTGTGGCCAAATTAATTTTCTCAGCTGGATGCCGAGGTTAAAAAATCAGATTGCTTCTCTGCTCAACGACAGGCTAATTAACCCTAGCAGCTTATATTGTGTCTGCACTACACTAATCTACAATTTTCTGTTTATTGTTGCTGAAGTGCACATGTGTGTGGCTCATTCAAACACACCACAAAAAGAAATCCACTCAATTTAAGATTGCCTTCTCACTATAATTTGGTTGTTGATAATAAGATAATGTAGCATGTTAGATATTCATAGCTGACAGAGATGTTTTTCGCCTTTCTATTAGCTCTGCCATTATGTGATTGAAAATAAATGTACATTTTACACAGTTGACAGCAAAATGCTATTATAATGCATTAAACGTGGCATGTACACAACTGAGACACTCTTGCTGTCTGACTAATTATAGCACAATAAATGGGTGATTAAAAGTGCTTTAGACAGAGAATATTGTATATCACATCAGTAGCGGTGCAATATGGCTGTATATTGCCAATGGTGGGAGGCGTGCATTGGCATAAGGGCTGCAGGCCAAGTGCCTTAGTGTCCTACCAGCAGTGGTGTAAATGAACTAATACAAATACTCAAACTACTGTAATTGAGTAGTTTTTTTTCTCAGGAATTGTAATTTACTAAGTAGTTTTAAAAATGTGTACAATTGCATTCCCTTGGGTACATTTTTAGTGCTGTATTGGTGCTTTTACACCACTACTTTCCTTCAACCTACAGTCAGTACTTTATTTTTTCCTGTCTATACAAAAATCAGTCCTCTGATCCTGACCAATCAAATTGCTACAAACAGAACTACCTCAGGACATGCAGTAAACTGTTTAGAAGCATAGAAAGGGCCAAAATCGAAGCTTGATTGACAGCTGTGAGCTGAAAGCAAATATAGCAAACTGTATTACATTTAAGTTGCCATGGGTAATTCCTAATTCCTTTAATAATATTTATAAATAAATAGAGAGAGAGAGAGAGAGAAAAAAAAAAACTTTAACCATGTTTACTAATGCATTCTATTTTTTTTATATACTGTATGTCTATTATTTTAATTAATTTATTACATTAAAACCATTAAAAAAACATTGAAAAAATTCAAATAGAGCTCAATGCCAAATACACTAGTTATGCTGAAGCTGCCTTTATCTAGATTTGTATTCGTTAATTGACAGAATGTACATTTTTTAAAGATCTGATTCATATACAATATTTAATTCAGTTTGCTTTTTTGTATCTCAACAATAAAACAAACAAACAAAATTTTACATTAAAAAATAATTGAGAAATGCCAATGCAATCTCACAGCAACTCATAATTTTTTTTAATTTAGTGGCTAATTCGTATGAATTTGTACAATTTATTTTGTACAATTTAGTCCGATTTGCTAATCGCTCAATGATGGTTGGGGTTAGGGGTGGGGTTGGGTGTCACGCCTCCTTTTCAAAATCGTACATTTTCGTACGACTGAACTCGTATGGGTTTGTACGAAATAGCCACTAAACTGACAAAATGCAAAATACTTACTTTTCCACGTGAGATCAGACTAAAAATGCCTTTCTGTTAAAGGCATTCCCAACCCAATAATTTTCCCACTAGGGGCCAAATAAAATGATACAAAGGGCTAACTTTGTATCCAAGTCTGCCCATCTTTGATTGACGCAATGACTCAGAGACTGTTTAGACTGAATGTCACTGATGAGAAGATGACGGATTTTTACTGTATGACGGCCGAATGACCGTAAACAATAACTAAATGCACAACAGAATGTTATGTTTACACACACAAACACATGCACAAATTACATATAGACGCATCAACCAAACCCAGCATAATGCTCACTACTCATGAGTACTTTTAAAATGTCTACTTTTTACTTATACTTTGAGTATTATTTACAAAAGATACTTTTACTCTACTTGCACAAACATTTTTGAGCAAGTAATGGTACTTTTACTTAAGTATGACTTTTCAGTACTTTTTCCAACACTGGACAACCAGTGACGATATACAGTACAGCCATATCGCACTGCTACTCATGTTATATTGCTTTTATACAACAGTTTGACGGCATAATCATGTATACAAAAAAAAAAAAAACTGAGAGTCTAAAAAAAACTTTTTGTATGAGGAACTACTTCCTTCCACCATTCGTTCATATCTGCGACAAATGCTGTAGCGCATCCTCTTTAGCCTACTTGTTAGAGCAACCCACTCCATACAGAAAGTTGCCGGTTTAATCCCAGCTTAGAGTGGATTGGGTAGGGTAGGACCGGCAGGATTAAAACAGCATGAATTGTGATCTAAACTAAAGCGTTACCGAGTATAGTTTGAGGAGGAACCCAATGTATATATGAGCAATATCACATGAGTAGCAGTGTGATATGGTTGTACCACTGCCAATATGCAGCCATATTGCAATGCTACAAATGTGAAATTGCATCTCTACAAAAAATTGACAGCATAATTGTGTGTATAAAAAAGCTAATCGAACACAGAGTCTCAAAAACCCTTTCGTACAAGGCACTACTTTCTACCGCCACTCGTACACATCTCACTTTAGAGCTAGTATTTGAATGATTCTCTAGCGTAATGTCAAAAGTGATGGCAAAACTGGTCATTCTGCTGACAATTTAAGACTGTAAGGGTGAAAGGCATAAAATACCATCAGTCTACAGAGATATCTCCCAGCATTTCTCTGTTGCAATCGGGAGATCAAGCTAAAGCAGCACAAACACTACCAGATTACTGCTGTGTTTGTGATAAGGAAAAATGCTAAACACACATGGACATTTCTTCTTTCATTCTGTTTACTGAACTAGTCTGCAGTAATGAAAACAGGACTCATTAGAAACAGATGGCCAAAAATAACTCAGGGGTATACAAAGAGTGGACAACAAAAATACATACATTCCTGATTTGTTAGTCCCATCTCACACTCTATACACTACAATTATATGGTATAAATACACCACTACTACATACAAAAGAGAGAGATTGACATAGAATGTCATTTACCACTTTAATGATGATTTAATCAGGTATAGTTAGAAATTGCGCTGAATTGCTATTTATGCAGTCCCTGTCGCCATTTTGTGGATGGACAACGTAAACATTTTTGCTCAGCTCGTTTTAAGGCTAATAGATAATGATGTGCTATATCTCGAAATTATAAATATTTCAAATATGTAATATGGTGATATCAGGTCAAACAGCAATTAATCTGCTCCCTGTAGTCGTTTATCAAAGAGTTGCTCACAAAAGACAAATATATTAAATATTACATCCCGTAAAAGCCAAACACAATCATAGTTCATAGTTTGTCTGATACTGTCAAGCCCCTAAACGGAGTACTGTCAAGCTATCACATTTTGTACTCCACTGCATATGTACAAGGATAGGTTTATTGTCAAAAGTCAATTTCCGAATGAGCGTGTTTTTTTGGCTTGTATCCATGAGAGAACCGATTTGTGCTATACATAACATAACATAAAAAAATAAAAAAAAAACATTTCAAGAGATCACACTTAGCTATTGCTTGATATAATTTACAGATTTGGCATGCTGTCCCAAGAAAGGGCTCCCTTCTCGTCATGTAGCATGACGAGGATTCGAGATTAGGTAGAGCTCCCCCTGGTAAAGGAGGAGATGGGGTGTATATGAGGTTTCTTCAAAAACAAAGATAAGGGAGATAGGATTAATAGGCTTATTTATTGAAGGCTAAAATTCATCTGATTAGCCGTGATCAATCATATCAAGTAATTATCTTGAAGCTTATAAAACTTCATTCAGTGTTACATAGGACCTATATAGCACATTAACCACTCCAAAGAACTCCTGGAGAACCATTGCAGGTTCAATGTTAAACTGGTTCTATTAAGTGTTGAGTTTTTAGTTGTAAGTTTTGTGTAAGGGTTGTGTTCTAGTTTATGAACAAATGAACCAATGAATGAACGAACAAACAAAATTAGACTTTTGTATGATGGGCGAGATACCTCAACATGCTGCAACTTAAGAAAGCATATTTAATAAAAAATAAATAAATAAATAAACACAAAAAAAAGTAAATTAGGAAATTATCTTCATCAATAGCATGTTTGATAACATGCACTGACAATCCTCACAAAGCAAACACAAATAGAAAACACTGCAAATCCCTAAAGCACATACACATTGAGAAATGCACTGCAAATACTGAAATTGCAGCCTGTTGAGCTTTTTTTTGACTGAAATCCTTACAATTCCTGACTTGCTCCACTATATGAATGCAGACCATTCTATGTGGCATCTAGCCCAAAGTTTCTCCCATTAAAATTCACATTCACTTCTCTTTTAAATTCCCAATGCAGCCCGTATAGTGCCATTTCCACCACATCATTGAGTTTTCCACCAGGAACCTCAGAACCCTTGAAGCATAACAGAGTGAAGATCAGAGGGCAACAGACCCCTTAAGCACAGCAGACACATGCGCATGCATCTGTGAATACTTTTGACAGCATTCTAACTGTGCATATATAGTGCAGAATGAAATATGAAAATGGAAAAAAAGAAAAAGAAAAAACAAGCCAATTGTTACAGCATGGCACTCTTTTGCTTGCCATTCAGGCAGACTGTTATGGAGACAGTCCTGGTAGCAACATTATCAATGGATCCATGCCCCTGTGTGCTGACAGCTGAATAATGGACCCCAAATTTCAATTTGAGGAGCTAAAAACTCTCTTCTTTCTATTCAGTCCTCTCCCCATCCTATCCATAAGGTAATCTGCAAGTAAGACATCCGCCATGACAGATACTGCTCTTTGGGGACAAACAGTCTGTCTCCTCTTTGAATTTTGGATAATGGCTCCATTTGGTTGGTAAAAAGAAGTGTTTACGGCTTCTAAACATTAATTAAGAAGCTGACTCTGTGAGGTGAAAGACAGGTCACATATAATCACACAATAATAGTTGTCTCATGCACCATCACCACCTTTTGTTTCCACCCTATAATGTCAACTTGCCTGTTTTTGCTTACTAGGCTTTCCAGTTTGTTTAACATGAATACTGCATAGTTTTCTACAGCTCTTATAATCACCAGTGGTAAGTGTCTTACCACTTTTCCTGTTTTTCTCACATGCACAGCTTGCCACATGATTAGTGTATCTCTCGCTGTCAGCAGTGAGGGATTCACATGCGATAAATGTAAGGAAGTAGTCAGGCTGACAGAGAGAATCATAGGCACACACACACTAAGTTTAATTAAGGACAGTTAGATTGTTAAAATTTTAGGTAAGGTTTTGGATGTGACTAGCCCAGCAAGTCGTGTCCTCGCAGCTGGGCAACTGTTAGATAAAACACTTCATGTCTGTTGCAAACTTCAAACAGGTTCAACCCCCACAGTGACATACCCACTGCAAAACCTGCTGAAATTGCCCTAGTAATTGGAGGCTCCATAGCATGGAACGTGCAAATAGAAACACTCGCCACCAATGCCCAATGTCTGCCGGGATCCAGATTGCCTGACATCAAGGCACTGGCTAAATCAGTGTCAGTTTGTAAGATTGTTATCCACATTGGCACTAATGATGTCTGACTACGTCAGTCGGAGATCACTAAAACTAACATTAAAGAGGTGTGTGATCTTGCAAAGACGATGTCAAAAAACTGTAATATGCCCTGGTACCCTGTCTGCTCAACATAGTGATGAGATTTACAATAGATTCTCATCACTCAATAGGTGGAAGTCTAATGCAGAGCTCACTTTGCACAGTTTTAGCACAAATTTTTACTCATCAACAAGTTTTGTGAGATCGCCGACAAATCAGTGTTCATTCACATGAGTAACAATCACACAGTGCACATGTTTGCAACATAAACTAATTCTGAAAACATAGCCCTATATACATTCCTGGAGATTACGAATTATGTAGCCAGAGCTACACATGGCTGCATTTCGTTGTTAAAACCAACACTACGAGGTAGTATGATACCGTTCCTTTTCTTGCTAATTAACTGACCACTTGCCTGCATGTGGACAGCTTTCTCAATTTTACCAGTTTGTCCAGTTGACGACACGTACGTCATCAATTGCCAATTCCCTAAACACAATGACATCATTGTGTTTAGGGAAGGCAGAGTGTGGGGAGGATTGGTCAGTCAGTCAGTAAGTTACTCAACAGCGGCCACTGGTGAATTTATGTAAGAACAGCAGGCTGAATGGCATACACAGCGGTCTCTGGCGAATTTACGAAAACAAAAACATAAACAAACAATAAGAACAAAAAAAATAAATAAATACATTTTTAAAAATAACGTAGAGTCTGGGCCGTATTTTTCTTTGTCCAGAAATGTATATAGTGATACGTAATCAGAATGAGCCTGGGTTGCATGTTTGGCAATATCTGGACCTTTCAGTGATTCAAAATCCTGCTGTGTGAAAAGTGTTCTGACTGAAAAACATGTTGGTGATGATCTGCAGAAAGGGTCCTGAGGGGCAGTATCCTGCAGAGTTTTTCTTCAACACTTATCAAACACAACTGAACACGGTAATCAGTGCCTTCAAGATCACTAGAAAGCTCCAGGCAGGTGTGTTTGATTAGGGTTGGAGTTAAACTCCGTAGGACAGTGCCCCTGCAGGACCGAAGTTGCCCATCCTTGATCTACAGCAAACAAGTGAGCCATAATAGGACAGCAGGGAGTTATAGACCACAATCTAAGAATAAATTTGCAGTGACATGTTCATGTCCATGCTGTGTATCATTCTTTCGCTGATCCTTCATACAATGTGAACATAACATCATCTGAATACTACCCTATTTTCATGCAATATGCATACTGTGACCATCTGACAATTTCGAAAAATCTCACTGCATAAGTGTTGGATTGTTTTTTTTATACATGATTGTGACAACGTAACATCCATCAAGTTTTAAGCATAATTATATTTTAAAATGGTGCTTAGCATTTTTTTTTAGTAATTAAATAGTCATTCATAGCTTTGCAAATGTATACAAATGATCAGGTTGTGAGGAGATAGACAGTTGTGAATCATCAGCATAACAGTACAACATATTTTTTGTTTGTTTACAATGTGTACAATGCAAAAGGCAAGGGACCAAGAACTAAGCCTTGCAGTACCCTATGGTGTACTTTTGTTCGATATGATGCCTCTTCATTACCTTATACAAACTAATTGTAGTCTGTGGATATGACCTGAATTTAATAATAATAACTTGCAAGCCTATATTGTAGAATGTTATAGTTTGACCAATTCTATTAAATGCAGCACTGGATTTAATACTAAAAGAGAGATACAGCCATCAAAGTGCTTAAAAAGAGAGCTGCCACAGCCAAGGGGTTAGAGGCAAAGCATGGATAACCCCTTTTAGATTCAGACAGCATTTTAAAATTTATTTTGATGAACCAACAACCAACATTAAATCACTTACATAATAATGTTACTTTTTCACTGTCTGTATTAATCAGATTAAATCTGATTTGCTCCTCTGTTGCATGAGTTAGACTGCAATGAAGAAAACCTTGATGCTGTGAAAAGCTTAAGCTAGAAATGAGCAAGAACCATGACCAGCAGGGCTTTTCTCTAATGCCATATACATTAATTTCACTGCTCAGGTTGTGTAAGACACACTCAACTGTGCTGTCATTATTGACGCTAAATTAATTAAATTCAAGATCTAGACTGATCTAATGATCTCTGAAGTCACTACCACTATGACCAAAGCACAAAGCTTTAACCTCAGAACTGTAAGGGACAAGTCTCACATTTTCTAGCACAAAACCCACCTCTGAAAGCTTTGGCAGTTACTGTAAACCACATAAATGGCTTTGACAGAAGTGTCTGAAAAGTCATGTAGATTTGCACTTTAAGCTTAGAAAAGGAAAATTGTTAGGTATGTGCATGGGACACAAATGTCAGTGCGATTGTGCAGATATGCATCTTGGCAATGCATCCATTTTCCTCTGCAGTTCTCAGGGATAGCTGCATCTCTCTAAGCAGTTGTGATACATGGTTATTGGTGCCAGAAACTTAAGTGAATTTAAATCTTGTTGACAACTGAAAGTAGACTATCCCATCTCGCATAATGCTTCATTTACTCCAAAAACGGTGTTAGTTCAGTAGATCGTCTACAAACACATTGAGATTTTAGAGATATTTGGCTTCTACGTGAAATGCAGTAGAATGTCTGAAGCAGCAAACATTCTCTGTGTTTGAGTTGAGACTAACATCAGGGCATCATCTATATAAAAAAGTGTCTTTCAATGAATCTGCACCACACATCTGCTCTATTTAGCTTTTTCTCCCTAATGTGCCACTTTATGAAGGCCAAAAAGGCCATCTTTACAAAAAAGTAAAACTTCACTTGTGTCCATGGTAACAGTTGCCCACCCCTAATCCCAATCCTCCCCCGCTTTTCACTTTCATCCGCATGAACATCAGCCGATCAGTTTGGGGACTTCACAATTTTCAAATTAGGCACTGGTTATGAACAACATTTGGTGACTTTTTTTTCTAAAAATGGCCCTAACATTAGAAATAAAAGTTTTATTTTTTACAAAAGATGTACACATTTAAGGCACAACACTTGTCCTTCAGGCCAATTCTAACCCACTCGCTATTAAACCATTTTTTCACCACAAAAACTAGCACACACACACCACATTTGCTGGATCTTTACCAGACTAAGATAGAACATGTTTAGTGCTCACATAAAAAAAAAAAATAAATAAATAAAAAAAACAATAAAACATCTGCTGAAATTCCACTGTAATGATTACTGACCTCTTTTAAATTTTGCCCTCTGCCAAAGGATAAGAATTGCAGAGGAGACATATACTTTTTCTTGACTGACAAGTGACTATCACATAAGAGACAATTACTTGGTCTGCCACTTTCAAGAATGTACTGTTTTTTTTTTTTTGTCCCCAGAGATCTGTATGAGCCAGCGAGCTTTTCAAAAAATAATCATCCAGCCCTCATCCGGCATTTGTTCAAATCCGGCTTCTTGTGGACCACTGACTTGTCTGCAGACATTGTGGACTATTAGCAAGTCTTTACTCAACAACAAGATCTACAGTAGGTGTTTTTATCATGCAAACATACTAGTCATCTGTATAGCATGGTGAACTGCTTTTCTCTGGTTGCTGGAATTATGTTCGGGATTTATATTAACTTACAGCATTACACAGATCTCTGGATTACTTGATTCTGATTGGTCAGTCACGGCATTCTAAGGTATGTTATTCAGAGAAAACTGCTGACAGGTTTAACACAGGTTCATCTGGGTACTTTGAATCATCTTGACCATCAGTGGATATGTTCATCAATATATATGTGGGGGGAAATAAGTATTCAACACGTCACCATTTTTCTCAGAAAACATATTTCTAAAGGTGCTGTTGACTTGAAATTTTCACCGGATGTTGATAACAACCAAGAAATACATATATGAAGAAAAAAAAATTGTAATTAGTTTAAGCTATGTGTAATAACATGGAATGACAGGGAAAAGCAACACAGGCTCATTCTGAAAAAGTAGTCCAGCGAACATTTCTGGAGACCGCAAATTATGTAGCCAGAAGTATGCATGGATGCATTTAATTTTTTTAAGCAAACAGTATGATGTCATTCCTTTTGACGCTTAACGGCTGACCGCTTACCTCCGTGTGGAGGGCTTTTCTTGCCGCAACCAGTTTGTCCTGCTAGCTTGTCATGTACGTTGGCAGACTTAAGGCATAGAGAGGAGTTGACCACGATGCCCTGGTTTGAGTCCGGGGAAGAGAAATCAGGTAAGACAAAGACAGAATCCAAAAAATAAAATGAACGAATAAACAACAGGGTCAGAATGTGGTAAAATCCGAAAACATGGTAAAAATCAGACGAGGGCTTTTCTTTTTCTGGACGGCTTTTGTAAACTGTCGGTTGGGTTTAGGGAAGTAAGTCAGCAAGCGGGCCATTCGGTAAAATTGATTGGGTTTAGGGAATGAGGAGGGTGGGTCGATCGATTGGCCGGTCACCCAGTCAATCGTTCAGTCATTCAGTCGGTCGACAGCAGCCTCTGGTGGGTTCACGCGAGAACAGCACGGGCACAAACAGCACTCGCGAGAGATATTTGAGATGCGTAAAAGCGCACACAGCCACATCTTGCAGATTTTAGACAACAAAAACTGCAAAAATACATACCTCCCTGGACGTATTTTATGGTCTCCAGAAATGTCCACTGGAATACGTTTTCAGAATGAGCCTGGGTTGGGGAAAAGTATTGAACAGATGAAGAAATGGGGGTGTAAAAAGGCAGTGAAAGCCCAGACTGCAGCTAAAATATCTCAGTATTTCTTCTGCAACCCTCTGACTTTTATCAGTGTAAATTAATACTATCTACTTAAGTCCAACATCTACATAACCAGTATGATGAACATGAAAACAGAGTGAACATTTCAGCAAGACAATGATCCACAACACAGCCAAGAAACTCTCAAATGCCTTCAGAAAAAAAGAAAATCAAGCTGTAGAATGGCCCAGCCAATTACCTGACTCAAATTCAATAGAAAATACCAAATAAAGATGAGTTTGGATAGACAAGACCCACATAACCATTAAGATTTTTACAATCTGTTGAAGTCTCTGAAAAAATCACACCAGAGCAATTCATGACTTCCTTCTCCACATGAGAGTCGTGTTTAAGCTTTGGATTTAATTAAAGAATAAAAATGGCTCAGAACAATGTTTTGTGTCTAATGTTTACATTTTGTGGCATCCAGGTGGTTGTTATTAGAGAATAAAGCCTTTCAGGTTAATAACACAGCCATCTATTTTGCAAATAATCCTGCTATTATGTATAATATATCCTGTATGTACTTTATCCCTTACTTAACATACTATTGAAAAAAGATTTCTCTCTCAAGCTTTTGTCACATCAAAAACCTGTCTGATATTTCTTTATGATCCCTACCATGCCATTCAGAGGAAATAAAGGGCTTAGAAAGGCATGGTAGTTGATGTGGATTAAGGGCTGATAGATGTATGTTACTGTGATATTCTAAACACAGTATAACAATCATACAGTATTAGGGTACTAGTGTTCAATGAACATCATTTGAAGGTTTTATGTACCCTATAATGATCAAACATCATTTTCCTACAACTTCTCCATTTTTGTAAAGCTTGTGGTGTACGTGACACCGCTTGTCTACTGTAGATCCTCGACAATGTGAGTAGACTTTATGGAGGGTTGTTTTGCACAGGTATTGATTCGTAAACATGGCCTTGACTCTCAGTGAACTTATTCCTTTAGTTTAGTGGCAGAGATGATGTGTAAGATGAAAACCGAGGCACTCATAATGTGCTGAAACCATTCCTGTACATTTAATCTCCTCTGCTGTCGGATCCAGTTATTTAGCAGGAATTAGTAATGATTTTCCATTTAGATTATTTTTTGGTCTACCATTAAATATAGTAGACCTAATCACAGCAGTTGGCTTCAAGCCAGACTTTTTGCCAAATATGCTGAGAAAGTAATACCGGAACTGACAGGATATCTCAGCTTGACCATAGTAACATTATGCAATTAACTATTGAGGGTGGTTGTAAACGATGCTATCTATAATCAATCATCCTTGACTTTTAAATGTGCTTTTGCTGTCAACACACTGGCAAAGGAAACTTGCAAAGGACTCAGTTGACTGTGTTGACTTAGTTGACATGAACATAAAGCAGCAGACAATGATTCTAGCCCTGCATGCTCCAAATTTATTGAAAGATTAAAAATTTCTGGCATCTACGGTGAGTATGAGGTATCACTCCATCTGTTGCCATGCTTGCCTTGGAATCATAACTCTGAATCCAGCATGGACAGCCATTTGATAACAGCTCTCTTTTGACTGCACTGACCTCAATAACCGCACATTTAATTATGCAGCAAGCTTATACACCTTCATGCAGCTCACTGAACCACAAGCTGATGTTCAGAGTCTATCTATGTTTGATATTTTTGTACAAACAATTTCCAGCAGATACCTAAACATGGAGTTTATTATAGGACTAAATTATTATAAAATTACAAGAATAAGAAGTGTACAGAGCACTTTGCTATAACCGTCTGCTCAGCTTGTCTTAAGGTGTACTCAGACTAGGTACAGTTGCCTTGAACCAAGCCTGGGAGCGATTGTCCCCCTCCCCTCTCCCCCTTGCCAGCACTCACACTGTATTTTTACATTCCATGCCCAAGCATGTCTACGTCATTGATGATGCAGCTGTTCAGTTAGAAAGAGAAGTGTTCTCACTCCGTACAATGGAGATTGCTTTAGTTATATTGATTTGTATTGTTTTAAGTCAGGGGTCACCAAACTTGTTCCTGGAGGGCCAGTGTCCTGCAGATTTTAGCTTCAACCCTACTCAAACACACCTGAACAAGCTAATCAAGGTCTTACTAGGTATACTTGAGGTGCATTGAGGCAAGTTGGAGCTAAACCCTGCAGGGACACGGGCCCTCTAGGACCGAGATTGGTGATCCCTGTTTTAAGTTGTTTGGGATGCTGTGACATACAGTCAAATCTTTTACTGAACATATACACCACTTTTGATGATCATATATTTTATATTTTTTATGCACATACAGTGAGGGGTTTGTATCTTTGATAAACTATGAATGTTCTTATTCATTAAAAAGTAAGAATAGCATATTAAACTCCCTTAAAAGTGACGTTGCATGTTTAACCTAATAGTGCCCAGGCACTCAAACTTGTCTAAAGAACCAGGAAATGGGGGGTCAAACGTGCCTGGTTGTTCAGATAGCCTAGTATGAATACACCCTTTGCCATATTTGCAGTGTCAAAGGTTAATGTTTGCATCAAGGCTGCAAATGAAAGTGTTTGGAATTATATTTATTTAGCTAATTGTCAAATATTAAGATAATGGAGAGTTCCTTGCATCAGTTCAGAATAAGGATCTTTCAGCAAGAGTTTAAGGAAGTGGCCACATCTGCAGACAGGAAAAGGAATGTACTTGCTCATCTCCAGGATGGTTTAGTGTTCTGCCAAGCAAACGTGACCCTGGACCACAAAACCAGTCTTATGTTGCACTGGTATATTTTTGACAATAGCCCAAAATACCTTGTCTGCATCAAAAAATATTGATTTTCCTTGAATGGCAAAATCATTGGAATTTTTAGTAAAGATCATGTTCCAGGAAGATATTTAGTACATTTCCTAATGTGAGTATTTAAAATCCCTAAAAAAAGGGAGAAAAAAAGAACACCAGACTCCAAAATCTTGGTCAAATTGTGCAAGTAGGTCTCGCTGGAGCCTGAAGTCCTCCAAGTGGGAGGGATTACACCGCAAGTAGGTTGGATGACCTCCAAGTGGTACAGACTTATGCCAAAGATGGGCTGGGTTTAGGTGGTGTAGGTGGAGCAAATGTGTGGGTGAGGCAAGGTGCGTGCGAACTTAAGAGCGGGGAGCAGGTATGAAGATGGTTGTGCATTGTATTCTGCGCGCACAGGGAATTCCATGAGTTTTCATGGAGACAGAACAATACGGGTGATGGGCAAGAGATGGGTCTGAAATATGGGAGACTTCCAGGAAAAACGGGAGTGTTGGCAGGTATAGTGATCATGGCCATCATTGCATTTATTTAAACAAGTGTTAACACAGCACTACTATTCATTCATTCATTTTCTTTTCGGCTTAAAAACTTTATTAATCCGGGGTCACCACAGCGGAATGAACCACCAACTTATCCAACACTTTTATTTTATGCAGCGGATGCCCTTCCAGCTGCAAACCATGTCTGGGAAACATCTACACACACTTATTCACAATCTCACGCCTGTTTCACACCGCAAGCGTCAGCAGCGCGTGAGCAGAGCGTGAGCAGCGCGTGTGTTTTCGGCGTCCATGTTAACAGATTAGAGCTTTCATACCGCACGCAGCAGCAGCGCGTCAGAGCGAGGCAGGAGCGTCGCCGAAGCAGCAGTGCAGCGATAGTTTCGGCGCTGGGTCTATTTTTGACGCGCTGCTCACGCTCAATTAAAGTGACAGTGCATTGAGAATGACCAAAACACATTGAATGACAGTAAAAACTAACAATTTTACCCAATAAATACGTTAATAATGTCAAATGGTTTATATATAGTCATTCAAATGAACTTAAAACGATTAAAAACGGCAACAAACATTTATTTAGGCCCGAACTACAAAACCAAATGTAAAACTATTTTACTATCAGTTTTGCTTAAGTTGCACACTAGTGTTGTAGGAGAGGGGAAATGGAATATTTACGGGATTTGTAGTCCATAGCGAAGTGTATTGTGGGTAGTGTAGTTCGACACGCATGCTGGATGATGTGAGCTCGCTGTGTTCTGTGCAGCTGAGCAGAGCAATAAAGTTTTAATCGGCTTTGTTTTATGTTCACTTGAATTATTCCTACCGGGAGCTGTTTGCACTGTGAATCTGACAACACGAAAATAAGTAAAAGAATGGCATGCATTAATTACTTTTGTCCGTCTCATCATCTGCACGAGCATGAATTAACGAGCTTTTATTCTGCCGCTGGACATCACTGAAGCGGAGAAATTATAACACTAGTTTGATCATGTATAAATATCATTATAACTATATTGTATAAATATGATTATAACTAGGTCTACAGCAACCTGATAATCAAAAAACAAATGACATAATATCACAGGCGATTGTCTTCTGACTGTAGACAATTCTCATATAAGTTAGCTTTAGAAGCATACAGTACTATTTGATCTATAAAATTTGTAAAATAAACATTTGCAGGTTAATGAAACAGCATAGGAGGGGCCTTGGTACAGATGAAAAGTTTAAAAAGTGTATTTGTATATAGAGGGGTAACTAGATAGAATAGACAGAGATAGGTTGATCTCAGCAGCAGCTGCCGAAGAGCTGCGCGCTGCAGACGCAGCTGGTGTGAAAGGCAAACGCCTGCGTGCTGCTACTGCTCGACATACGCGCTGCTCACGCTCTGCTCACGCGCCGCTGACGCTTGCGGTGTGAAACAGGCGTTACACTACAGACAATTTAGCCTACCCAATTCCCCTGTACCGCATGTCTTTGAATTGTGGGGGAAACCAGAGCACCCGGTGAAAACCCACGCGAACGCAGTGAGAACATGCAAAGTTGGTGGTTCATTCTGCTGTGGTGACCTGGGATTAATAAAGTAATTAAGTCGAAAATAAAATGAATGAATGAAACGGTTTGTAACATAAATTGGGGGTTCATTCTGGATGCTTTTCCACTACCGCGGATAGATGATTGTGTCGACTATCTCATTTAATCATCATTCATTTTCTTGTCGGCTTAGTCCCTTTATTAATCCGGGGTCGCCACAGTGGAATGAACCGCCAATTTATCCAGCGAGTTTTTACGCAGCGGAAGCCCTTCCAGCCGCAACCCATCTCTGGGAAACATCCACACACACATTAACACACACACACTCATATACTATGGACAATTTAGCCTACCCAATTCACTTGTACCGCATGCCTTTGGACTGTGGGGAAAACCAGATAACCTGAAGGAAACCGACGCAAAGGCAGGAAGGGCATGCAAACTCCACACAGAAACGCCAACTGAGCCGAGGTTCGAACCAGCGACCTTCTTGCTGTGAGGCGACAGGACTACCTACTGCGCCACTGCCTCGCCCATGTCGACAATCTCGGTAGTGTTAATTACATCACAAAATTAGACCTTTTGAATGGATATTGGCAAGTGCCATTGACTGAACATCAGAGATGTGTAAAGTACTAGAGACCCATACTTAAGTAAAAGTACAAGTACTCTATTAAAAATTCACTTGAGTAGAACTAGAAGTCCTCTTTAAGCACCATACTTAAGTGGAAGTACTAAAGTATTCAACATTTTTTGTACTTAAGTATTGCAAGTAGTTTATTTCAAAATTTACTACTCAAGTACTGAAAGTAAAAGTACAAGTAATGTGTAATGTAGTTATTAAAGAAAGTCAAAGTCAAAAGACATCATATTGTTTTGTTTATTTTAAATATCTTTTTTGGGGCACTTGATTAAGCAGAATGAAAAGAAACATGGCTTATGATACTGTTTTTCTTTGTAAATAGTTTCTATGGTACAAGAACTCACATCGTCAGGCCCTTTTGCCAGAAAATACTCTCACTGATGAGATTATTCAGCATGTTCACCCACATACATACTCTCTCTCTCTCTCTCTCTCTCTCTCTCTCTCATACACACAAGTACACTGCCCTGCACACAACTAAATGTACACTCTCACACATTCATACACTCTCTCACACACACACACACACACACACACACACACAGTTCTCTCGCTATCTCTCTCTCTCTCTCTCTCTCTCTCACACACACACATTTTTGTGAATTGTGGGGACATTACATAGGTTACGATTGTTTTTATACTCTACAAACTGTACTTTCGATTGCTCTAACCCCAAATCCAACCTCTAAATCCAAACCTTACAGGAAATTATGTGTAGTTTTACTTTTGAAAATAAAAAAAAACAATTTAGTGTGATTGAATTTTATAAATAATGTCCACATAATTCACCATCTCCTCATAACATCTGTGTAATACTGATGTTGTTGTACATATACATGGGCGCACACACACACACAAACACATATAAATACACTCTTTTACACTCTCATACACTCTGTCTTACACACACACAGGTACAATCACACAGTTCCCCTTCGGTTGGGGAACTTCAGTGCCATAAGTGGATGAAATCCACGATGGGAGGATTCGGATCAGAAGCCGCTTGTCTGGAGAGTATTGAACGGGCCAATGAATGAAATTAATTGGCAGCGTAAGCTTGCGCAGGTGTGCGGCATCTGCAATTATCTCAGCATATAAGCACACCTGAAGCTAGCAAACGCCATCCTTTTCGCTTCAGATCCTTTCTGAGTGAGTCGATGAGGGTTCCTCTTGCTGTTCAGCACTTCAGAGCGAACGAGTGTGTCTCCCGGTCCAGAGTGGGTCTTCGCGGTAGCAGACGGTCGAGCTGGGTTTCTCCCTTGCCTGCGGTTCTTTGGGTCCGGTCCTCCAGAGCGGTGCGTATTGTTGCAAACTTTCCTAAAAGAGCAACACAGTCGTGCAGCACGTCCTTTTCAGGATGGGGCTCCGACTGTGCGTTTCTGGATGCGGGGGTTTCCTGGCTCCGGATGATGGACACGATCACTGCATTGCATGTTTGGGGGTCCAGCATGTTAATGCGGTGCTCGCGGGCGGTTCATGTCGTCATTGCGATGCCATGACCGTTGCACAGCTAAGATCGCGGCTAACTTTCGCAAGAGAGCGAGCCACCCCAGTTGCCTCCTGTTCTAAAAAAGCAGTGGGCGCTCGGGCAGATCTGAGGGTTTCAGCGGGAGATAATCCGCCACCCACGGGCTCGCGGACCTCTCGCTCCTTACGGCGCTCCATCCAAGCTTCGGGTAGTGGGAGTGATCCGTCTAACCAGATGGTAGCTCTCACACTCGCTGACACCGGAGATAAGATGTCCTCCGCGGCATCGGAGGGTGGGCTTTCACTGTCCGATGAAGATCCGGACCCGCTCGCCCCCTCCGGGCAGGTGAGCGCTGTCAAATCGGATCCTGAAGCGGACATGTTAGCCGTGTTTTCCCGGGCTGCTTCGGCCGTGGGGTTGGAGATGGTTTATCCCCCAGCTCCGCGGCCGGACCGACTAGATGGGTGCTACGTAGAGGACCAGAAGGCGAAGCCTTCGAAGCCTCTCGTCCCCTTCTTCCCGGAAGTGCACAGTAGGCTCACGCAGTCTTGGAGGGCACCTTTCTCTGCCCGTGCTGCGTGTACCTCCGCCCTCACCGCCCTTGACGGCGGAGCTGCCAGGGGGTATGAGGCGATCCCATCAGTGGAGCGCGCTATCGCGGTCAATCTTTGTCCGCGCGGTGCCTTTACGTGGCGGGGTTTGCCCCGCCTCCCGTCCAAAGCCTGTAGGTTGTCTGCCTCCCTCGGAGCCAGAGCTTATAAGGCTGCGGGCCAGGCTGCTTCTGCTTTGCACGCGATGGCCACCTACCAGCGCTACCAAGCGCAGGCGCTGGCCGAGCTGCACGAGGGCGGGTCCAACCCAAGCTTATTACATGAGCTGCGCACCGCGACCGACTATGCTCTTCGGACTACTAAGTCCGCCGCGTGTGCGCTGGGGAGGACGATGTCCACACTTGTGGTTCAGGAACGCCACCTCTGGCTAAACCTGGCCGATATGCGCGATGTTGACAAAATTCGCTTTCTTGACTCGCCCATATCCCAGGCTGGCCTGTTCGGCGACACCGTCAGTGAATTCACCCAGGAATTCAAGGCGGTGAAAGAGCAGTCGGATGCGATGGGCAATGTCATCTATCGGCGTGGCCGTAAGCCCGCTCCGCACGCCGAGCCATCCACCTCCGCTGTTCCTCGCCGAGGGCGCCCGCCAACGAGTGCTGCCCCGCCCCCGCCTGCGCCTCCGGCCAAGCGGGCGCGGCGTACACCTGAAAGCAGGCAGCCCCTCCTGCCCAGGGCACCGTTAAGTCCGGTAAACGGACCGCGAAGCGTCCCTGAGACAGGCCATCCGGAGAAGAGGAAACTTGCTCTTTCCCCGCTGGAGGGGGGGGCCCCGATAACAACGGTACTTTTCAGTGCCACCAAAACATCAGTAAAAGAGCACTTTTTCCCTTCCCCGGATGTGACTGCACGAGTTCTGCCAGTCCGGGACGCGCTGCCTTCCGGCTCGCAGACTCTACGTGCTTCGCCAGTGGCTCACGAGCGCTGGGGGGACGGTCTCCCTTCCCTCAGCCCTCCAGCCCCCTCTCCGGAGTCGGGTTGCGGAGCCAGAGCGAATCGCTCTCCTCCAGCTCTTCTGCGGGACCCTCGTGCTTCCCGGATCAGCACACCCACTCCGCGCTGCCCCACCGCTGGTACGTCAGCGATTGTAGCGATGACTCCATTAGCGAGGGCTCTGCCTGCCTGGTTAGCGCGGGCCAGCCCCTCGCGGTGGCTCATACGCACAATCAGACTCAGTTACGCGATTCAGTTCGCAAAACGGCCCCCCAAGTTTACGGGCGTGTATTTCTCCAGGGTCAACCCCCTGTTCGCCCCTGTCTTGCGAAAGGAGATTGCTGCCCTCCTGGCGAAGGGTGCAATCGAGCCGGTTCCTCCAGCCGAGATGGAGAGTGGGTTTTACAGCCCATACTTCATCTTACCCAAAAAGAGCGGTGGGTCACGGCCAATCCTAGATCTGCGCGTTTTGAACCGCTGTCTGCACAGGCTGCTGTTCAGAATGCTCACGCAGAGGCGCATTCTCCAATGCGTTCGTCCTCAGGATTGGTTTGCAGCCATAGACCTGAAGGACGCGTATTTCCATGTCTCCATTCTTCCACGCCACCGCCAATTTCTGCGGTTTGCATTCGAGGGTCGAGCGTGGCAGTACAAGGTCCTCCCCTTCGGGCTCTCTCTGTCTCCGCGGGTCTTCACCAAACTCGCGGAGGGTGCCCTAGCGCCCCTTCGGCTCGCGGGCATTCGCATACTCAATTATCTCGACAACTGGCTGATTTTAGCCCACTCGCGGGAGCAATTGATTATGCACAGGGACAAGGTGCTTCGGCATCTCCGCCTACTGGGGCTTCAGGTCAACCGAGAAAAGAGCAAACTCGCCCCCGTGCAGAGGATTTCTTTTCTCGGGATGGAGCTGGACTCGATCACCATGGTAGCGCACCTCTCCGAGGAACGTGCTCGCCTGTTGCTGAACTGTCTGAGGGAGCTCGACAGCAAACTAGTGGTCCCACTGAAGTTCTTTCAGAGGCTCCTGGGGCATATGGCATCCGCAGCCGCCGTCACGCCGCTCGGGTTGCTCCATATGAGACCACTTCAGCTCTGGCTTCACGATCGGGTCCCCAGACGCGCATGGCACGCGGGCACACACCGGGTCTCGGTTACTGCGCTGTGTCGCCGCGCCCTCAGCCCTTGGAAGGACCCCTCGTTCCTACAGGCAGGTGTGCCTCTAGGACAGGCGTCCAGCCATGTTGTTGTTTCAACAGATGCTTCCAACACGGGTTGGGGGGCCGTGTGTCGCGGGCATGCGGCTGCGGGCCTGTGGAAGGGTGCCCAGCTGCATTGGCATATCAATCACCTAGAGCTGTAGGCAGTATTCCTCGCTCTCCACCGCTTTTTACCGGTGCTGGAGCGGCAACACGTGCTGGTCAGGACAGACAGTATGGCGGCAGCGGCGTATATCAACCGCATGGGGGGTATGCGCTCTCGCCGCATGTCTCAGCTCGCCCGCCGTCTGCTCCTCTGGAGTCACTCGCGGCTGAAATCGCTGCGCGCCATTCACGTTCCAGGCACGCTCAATCGTGCAGCCGATGCGCTCTCACGACAGCTGTTACGCCCTGGAGAATGGAGACTCCACCCCGAGTCTGTTCAGCTGATATGGGCGCGATTCGGGGAGGCCCAGATCGATCTGTTTGCTTCCCCCGAGAACGCTCACTGCCAGTTGTTTTTTTCCCTGACCGAGGGCTCTCTCGGCACGGATACACTGGCCCACAGCTGGCCTCGGGGCATGCGCAAGTATGCGTTTCCCCCAGTGAGCCTGCTCGCGCAGTTCTGTGCAAGGTCAGGGAGGACGAGGAACAAGTTCTGCTAGTTGCGCCCCTTTGGCCCAACCGGACCTGGATATCAGAGCTCTCACTCCTCGCGACGGCCCTCCCCTGGCGGATCCCTTTGAGAGATGACCTACTCTCTCAGGGACAGGGCACCATCTGGCACCCTCACCCCCGATCTTTGGAACCTCCACGTGTGGTCCCTAGACGCGAGGAAGACTTAGGTAACCTACAGACTGTGGTGGTTAATACCATCACTCAGGCTAGAGCCCCCTCCACGAGGCGCGCCTACGCCCTGAAGTGGAGTCTATTCACTGAATGGTGCGTCTCTCGCAGAGAAGACCCCCGAAATTGCCAGATTAGTGTTGTGCTCTCTTTCCTTCAAGAGAAGTTGGACAGCAGGCTGTCGCCCTCCACTCTCAAGGTTTACGTGGCCGCCATCTCCGCTTATCATAGCGCGGTAGCTGGCGGCACCGTCGGAAAGCATAACCTTGTCATCCAGTTCCTTAGGGGTGCTAGGCGAATTAATCCATCTCGCCCCCCTCTCATGCCCTCTTGGGATCTCGCCCTCGTTCTCACGAGTCTGCGATCCGATCCCTTTGAGCCACTCGAATCAGTATCTCTAAGATTTCTGTCCCTGAAGACAGCTCTGCTCGTTGCGTTGGCCTCCATCAAGAGGGTCGGGGACCTGGAGGCATTTTCGGTCAGTGACTCGTGCATGGAATTCGGGCCGGATTACTCTCACGTCATCCTGAGACCCCGCCCCGGTTATGTGCCCAAGGTTCCTACCACCCCCTTTAGAGATCAGGTAGTGAACCTGCAAGTGCTGCCCCCGGAGGAGGCAGACCCAGCCCTTTCTTTACTTTGTCCAGTTCGCGCTCTGTGCATTTATGTGGACCGTACTTAGAATTTTAGATCATCTGAGCAGCTCTTTGTCTGTTATGGCGGTCGGCAACAGGGAAGTGCCGTATCGAAACAAAGATTATCCCACTGGATTGTGGATGCCATTTCACTCGCTTATTCGAGTCGAGGTCAGCCGTGTCCCCCGGGAGTACGTGCACACTCCACTCAGAGCGTTGCATCCTCTTGGGCGCGTGCACGCGGCGCCTCTCTAACAGACATCTGTAGAGCTGCAGGCTGGGCGACACCCAACACATTTGCAAGGTTTTACAATCTGTGAGTGGAGCCGGTTTCCTCAAGAGTATTAGGTAACCCTTTGGTGATTGAGGAGACAACTCGGTAGGGTGTTGAAACACGCTTGCTGCGCCATTCTCCCTAACACGGAGGTACGTGCGCCTTTTTATCTGTCAGTAAAGTTCCCCGTCAGGTGAGCCCTGCAGATTCCTCAGTGGCCCCCAGCACTGACTCAGCGGAGGAGTCACTTGCTGGCCCACTACGTTGTAGGTCTGCCCGCTGGTCAGCCTGCGTTTTGGGTATAGGTGCCTGCTATGCGTGATCCCCACTAGGCGATCCCATATGCTCATTCCGCCACGGTTAAGTCCCCCCCCTGGGCGGACCCGTGTCTTCCCTCTCCGCTAACCACTCTTTTGCTATGAGTACTCCCCCTTTTTAGGGCTAGTCCATATGTAAATTCTGCCATCTATCCCCCCCTTGGGTAACGGATGGCCTCCGCAGCGTCCTCCCTATCGGGATTGCACGCTTCCCAACGTACTGTCGTATTTCCTAGAATTATCTAGATGCTCACGACTTCCCAAAAAAAATATCTAAATCCGTAAAACTTCTGTTGAAGTAGGATAAATTAGGGCCAGGGACACGTTGGAGGACCGCGCCCCCTATGATGTGGGTGCGTCACGCTTGCTTGACTATCTCCTCATCAGGGGCGTTGGTAAGGTGCAGTCATTATGGCGCTTTCCATACTTCTCCCATCGTGGATTTCATCCACTTATGGCACTGAAGTTCCCCAACCGAAGGGGAACGTTCGAGGTTACAGAAGTAACCCTTCGTTCCCCGAGGAGGGGAACGGAAGTGCCATACTCCGTCGCCATAATGACTGTCTCTTAGCTGTTTGAAAGTCTCTTCAGCTTAAAAGGATGGCGTTTGCTAGCTTCAGGTGTGCTTATATGCTGAGATAATTGCAGATGCCGCACACCTGCGCAAGCTTACGCTGCCAATTAATTTCATTCATTGGCCCGTTCAATACTCTCCAGACAAGCGGCTTCTGATCTGAATCCTCCCATCGTGGATTTCATCCACTTATGGCACTTCCGTTCCACTCCTCGGGGAACGAAGGGTTACTTCTGTAACCTTGAACGTTTCTCTCTTACACACATTATTCACTCTCACTCACACACACACACACACACACACTCACACACACACACACACACACACACACACACATACACACACACAAACAAACACACACTCACACTTTGGGAGTTTTGAAGTTTGATTGGTTAATATCACAATAAACAGGAGTTCTGTCTTCTGGAAGCACTCGTAAAACTAAACTAAACAAGCAAACTAAATCCTGTTCCACTAATTCACTTGATTTGGATTTTTTTGTAAAAAAAAAAAACAACAACAGGAAAGTGTGTATATTACTGTGTTTAATGAAAATCTGTAATATTTTATGGCTTATGGCTATGATTTAGTTTAAATTTTTTTGGATTGTTTTTAATTAAATTTGTCTTACACTTAATATTTTCTGTAGTATATTTATTAATTCTGGTACTTTTACCATAAACCAACATCTTAACCATTTGGTAGAGGCTGCTATTATAGAAATTATGGAATGTGTCGAGAAAAAAATGCATTGATTGTGTTAAATTAGCAACATTAGGAGAAATGCAATCAAAAAAAATCTATTGCTGTTGTCTTGGTGTGACAGTTAAAGGGTTTTTTGTAATACAATTTTGTTCTTTAATACAGAAGTCAGATATATGAACCGTACCTTTAATTTGACCTGTTCAAAGAAAACACTTTCTGAATGTATCAAACAAAACTCTTGCACAGAAGACTGCATGAGCATTTACAGCTAATAAACTAATGTCAATATTATCCTGCCTGCTTTTTGAGCACTGACAGGCAAGGTCTTATGATTGGTTACTTTTCACCTGCTCAACAGAAAGGGCTTTAGAAATGAAGTGCTGTTCAGCCATGGCGGGAAGAATACGCGGTTATCAGTTAATAGACACAGTAGAGAAAACTTGCACATCAGACACGCTCGTGTCTGGATGGATCTACAGCTTTAACAGCCAAGAAGAGAGGAAAAGTTACCTTACAAACATGCCAGTGGGTCAAATGTCCAAAGTGAGAAAGAGAGAGGCAGAGATGAAGTTTTACAACATTTCTCCATAATAGTGAAATAGCGGCTTGTGTGCTGTGCCGCCTCACCGCGCCTCCGTCCTCCGCCATAGTATTGCGACATCGCGCATAGGAGATAAATGACGTCATCACGTGATAACCGGTTATGATCTATTACTGAACTGATATCGATCATTTTGACACCCCTAGTACCGAGTAACGAATCAGCACATAAAAAATCTATCGGAGTAAAAGTATTAAACTCATGGAAAATATGTACTTAAGTAAAAGTGGAAGTAGGAGAAAAAAAACAATACTCCAGTAAAGTACAGATACTGCCTTTTAGTACTTAAGTACAGTAGTGAAGTAGTTCTACTTCGTTACTATACATCTCTGCTGAACATGCTTCAGATACATCTGCCTTGTGACCCCAGATACCTTTCTTCAATATATGCTGATGTACCAGCTATGTTTCAAAGACTAATGTCTATGGTTCTTGGCGACATTCCAAATTGTAACAACTATCTGGATGACGTTGTTATTTATTCTTCTAGTTGGACTGACCACATTTCAACCTTGCGTAAGGTGTTTTGTCACTTGTCTTGCGTCTCTTTAACTTTAAATCTTGCCAAGTGCGACTTCACTAAATCTTCAGTTATATACCTGGGCAGGCAGGTTGGAAGTAGTAAAGTATGTCTAGTGAAAGATATGCAGAAAGAATAGAGACAATTTCTCAGAATGACCGGGTACTAAAGGTGTTTCTGTAAGAACTTCTCACTGTTTAAGTAAGAGGTGGATGCCAGCGAGACTGGAGTTGGAACTGTACTGCTTTAGGATGGTTTTAGACAACTTGATTCATATGTACTCTTTATGTTGCATTTCCTTGATGGATTAATCTTTATTATCTTTTTGAAAGAAAGGGTTTGTAACATACTTAGGACTTTAAGAAACAGTTTTGGCCTTATTTTAAACTTGACCTGTTTGGAGAGATATGTGGAAACTGTGTAGGAATACGTTGCTTCATTCTAGTTCACCCAATAGCCGATTGCGAGTGGTGTTGTGCAAAATAGAATGTGGTGCTGCTGGGTATGTTTCTAATATTTTCTGCTTTTATTTACACTGTTTTTGTGCATTTGTTATCATTTTCAGTTCATTTCAGCTGTGATCATTTTTTCCTTACTGTTATTGTCAATTGTATCGTGTTTAATGGGGTTTGTGCATTGCGCAATGTGCATTTCTGATGATTTAAACATTCATGATCATCCACGCGCTTACATTCACAATAAATATAATACAAAAGCAGCATTCGTAGGACCGTTCGAGAAACAGGGGGCCTCAGGCTACCGCCTATAATGCCTGTTAGAGTACAGCCCACTTGGTCCCACACACTCAGAGCTGGTTCCAACCTCCGTGTTTACCCTTCTCAAATAGTGTCATATCCACACCATATATCAATGGAAAGCTTCTTTATTCATTTATCAAATTATGTATCAATTTTAATTTCCAAAAATGTACACTTATGACTGGTTTTGTGGTCCATAGTCCTAAATAGTTTTTTTATATATTTGCAGTCATTTTTTTGATACTAGAGACAATATTTCTGGCATGAAAGAAGAGCTGGAATCAAAGCAGCATAATATGAAGGGCCAACGGAACACAGATATTCAGATTGCATTAAGTTATACTTATGATGAACAGCTAGAACATGACACATTAGGACTGACCTTACAGATTTTAACAGTTACCTGGAAACTGAAATTTTAAGCAGAGAGAACAAAACAAAACAATTAAACCTAAAACACAACAAGTCAGGGGCAGTTTGGTTCTTGAGATCTTGAAGTCCAACAGAGATTTGCTCCAACCCTAATCAAACAAACCGAAGAAGCTAATCAAGGTCTGAGTGTTACTAGAGAGCTACAGGCAGAACTTAGGGAATTGTAAAAAGATTGTATTAATTATTGCTCTAGACCTCACCCACCTCTTTAGCAGTGCTGGTTTCAAGAGCATAACACACACACACACACACACACACACACACAAACACACTCATTCTTACAAGTTGCAGAAAGACAATGAGGAAATATAGACTTAAAGAGATTATAAAAACATACAGTGACAAGCCTCTGGCAAGTTTTTGATCTGAAAAAAGTCAATCATTAATTCAGCTTTTGCATTGCATTTTCAATGAAGTTATGTTTAAGTGCACCAGTACTACTTAGAATCTGCATTACATAATCATGTAAGGTCCTACTGTATTTTACATTCACTTTATTTTAAGCATGCATTTTCTTTTATCAAGTATGAGTTTTTAAGCCCATACTGTCATACATCCCAGAAGCAGATTTTAGTGCTTCTTACATAGTTTTTCTATGATCTGATGGAATTTTTAAACATGGGTTCGTTGGGAACACATACTACAGCCTCCAGTTTTTTTTAAACCTCAAAAAAGAAACATACTTAAACATACATTTTATGTTCCTGTTCACACAAATGACATTAACAAGGACATGTTATCAATGAATAAGGGATTGTTTTGTGCAGTATTTTGCATGAAACCAAATAAATAACACAAAGGAAGGAAGATGTCTACGAACAAATCCAGTAAAAAATAAAAGAAATATAAAAATCAAAGTTAACCCACATGATCGCAAAAAAAAATTGAAAACATGTTTAGGGAAGGGTTTAGATCTGTCTTCTGATGGTGTACAAGAAGAATGTGTGTCCTAAATCTACAACAAAACATACTCTAACGCCAAGTTCAGACTGCAGGACTTTCAAAGTAGTTGTGTCACAGACGTTTTCACACTGCATGACTATCCGGGCTAGCGTTTTGTCGCTGCTTTGTTTACATGGCAAGATGGATCGGTGACAGGGGGTTCCAAACTGCATGATTTTACGATAGAAAGAATCGCCGACAACTTCATCCAAACTACGTCTCACAGCCAAAAACACGTAGTATATCTTTTGTTATTAACTACATCACGAGAAAGAAGCCTTTGATGGGGTAGAAAATTAACATATTTGCTCACCTGGGTTTGAAGGGAATTAGCGATTTCTTCTCAACTTTCATATTTTAACTTTCTGAATGAAACGTCAAACAGACACATGTGCTCCTGTCAAACCTCCACTAATTTTTCCCCCATTTCTTGGCTCCAAATAAACCAAAAATTAGTGCTTTTACCTTCTCCCTCAACCTCCTGCTGACCTGCAGGTACACACTCAAGTGAATGCTGCTCTCTTATTGGCTGTAGGCGATCGCCGATGTTATTTTCAGTCAAAATTCATTTCACGAGGCATGATTTGCAGACAGCTCCAGATATTTAGCATGCCAAATATCTCAGAGGTATCAGCGAATCATCGGCTATTCTCTCAGATCGCATCTTTGATAGTTCATACTGTGTGATTGTCACTCATGTGCACGAGCACCGATTTGCCTGTGTTTCCAGGCATTTGTTGGCAATTTCTCAAAACCTGTCAGCGAGTCAAAATCAGGGCTAAAATCATGCAGTCAGAACTCAGCATAAGTAACATATTTCAGATTTGCAAAAATGTAGACAGCACCCTCTAATGGATTTTTCATTTAAAAAGTACAAAAAAATATACATAGTGCAATGTTTTTTTTTTTTTTTTGGCAAAATGGTCACTTTCCAGGAGAATCCTGGGGAAGTCAGTGTTTACATATACATTTAGATTTAAACATTAAGCAGGTGCTTTTATCCAAAGTGACTTACACCCGTGAACACACACCTGTAGATGGATGTTGCTCAGGGGAATCACCGCAGCCATGGTAAGAGAGAGTTGGTTATTCCAACACTAGCTCACAGCAATTCGTAACTTTTAGGTTTAGTTTGGTACCATGCCTCTTTAAAAATAAATAAATAAATAAATAAATAAAATCTGTTGGCTTTTATTATAGGCTTTAGGTTACTATAGTATATAATGAGTTTTTTTTTTTTTTTTAGTTATTATGAAAAAAAGTTTGTTAGTAGGCTATTTTAAAAATTGATCTTTTATAAGAACTGTTATTAATAACTGTAATTATACAAATGAAAAACAATTGGTTTGTTGGTTGTGTATGCTGTATGCTTTTTTAACGGCACATTTTCCCTAGCCTTACACACTACGCATGTCTGTTGTTAAGCTAAGGGCCATGGAGCTCTGATAACAAGCAGACAAAATCACGGTCATATATTATGACTTCAATTAAAAAATTATTTTAGAATCTATTCAGTTTGAATTTTGTAACTCTATGTGTTCTTTTGTTCAGGCTTAAATGCTTTGAATTAATTTGTAAGTAATTCTTTTCATTTCATAGATCAAAAAAAGTTCATGTCAAGCCCTGATAACTAACATTCCACATCATGAGCTCCGATGGAATTAATAAAATTTGGTCTTCCTATTCAAGTGGGACCATCCACAATCTATAAGTTCCATTGTTTATATGCGAGTCACGAGTTGGGTTTCAGCAGAATAGGCATCTGTCAGTAAAGCATAGGCCTGAGTAATTTGTGGTTCCTTCCAGCCTAACCTCATGAGGAAACATACCTATTTTACGTTTTGTCAGTTAAGTGGCTACTTACAAATTTGTACAAGTTCAGTTATACAAAATGTATGGTTTTAAAAAAGGAGGCACCCAACCCAATCTGCCCCTAAACCCATCCCTCTTTGGGGGAGGAGCAAATCGTACTAAATTGTAAGAATGACAACGTAAAAATAAGCTACTAAATAAAAAAGTTATGAATTGCATTGAGATTGTTTTGTTCATTCCACTGTAGCACCCCCTGATAAAGCAGGGACCAAGCTGAAGGAAAGTGAGTCAGTGAATGAGTGAGTAATGTGCACAGATGGTTTCAGCAATAGCATACAGTATATAATAGACTGAAAACCTAACCAAGTCTTTCTTGTGGATATGTCCTGTTTTACTAACTGAAACTGAATTTTTGGTTCCTTAAGTAATTTGCATAGGGCTGCTACTTCTCAGCACAGCACATACTAACCAGTCAGCTTGATCATTTTTGCTTTAATTCCATGTGTGCAGTGTTATTATTGTTGGTCATAATACGAGGCCACAGGCCAAGTGCTGCAGGTAATGCTCTAGGCAAAATCCTGTAACTCAGGTCCCTGCTTCCACCAGCTGCTCTGCTGACATGGTTTATTTAGGATTTTTGTGAACACAAACAAGCCAATAATAATACCACATTAAATATTAGCAGTCTTTCAACAGTGTTTGTACACAGAGGAGAAAAAGGTAACACTTTATTTTGATGGTCTATTTGAGTATTAGTAGACTGTCTGCTTAATATCTGTTGATACTGCTCCTTCAACAGACATTTAACTGATGATAAGAAACTTTGAAAGTACATGTCAACTTACACTAACCCTAACTCCAACCAAATAATCTACTGATAATTTAATGAGATTTTTCAACAAAATGACCATCAAAATTAAGTGTGACTAAGAAAAAGACTTGACTTTGATTAAAAAATTACTTAAAATTGAACTACCCACACAAACACAACCTAACCAAACAAAACTTCCTTCTCCTTTTCAGACATAAAATGTACTGAATGTTAGACAACCTGCTATTATAACTAGTATATGCAAATAGCTTATTAAACCTTTCATAAGTAGCCAAGAGTAGTTAGTAGTATTACGCTGTAAAAAGCTGACACATTTACATGTAATTTGTGGATGTGTGTAAACGTAACATTCTGTAGTGTATCTAGTTATTGCCCAGCAGACACACAACGTCATAAGATGTTAATATTAGGTTACATTTAAGTTGTAATGTTAGGTGACCAAACTTCAAAATTTAGTCAGCATCTAAGGACAACGTTATTTCAATGTCGAATAACGACGTCAAATGACGTTGATATTTGTTTGATTTAAGGATGTGTTAGAAAGTGACTAAAATCCAACGTTGAGCCAGCTTAAACATTTTAACATCGTAAACCAACATCATATTGAATTCAGATATTGACATTTATTTGTCAGGTATGGCAAACCAAAAGACGTCATAGTGTTAACGTCCAACGTCCATTAGACGTTGGTTTCAAGTTGGATGTTGGACATTGACGTCAGCCTGATGTTGGGTTCAACTTCAATCTGACATCATGTTGATGTCTTGTGCCTGCTGGGTGTTTAAGGTCCTCATTCAGTCCATCTTCAACAGCAGTCATCTTCTCATCAGTGACATGTATCTAAACAGTCTCTGGGTCAATGCCTGTTAAGATTTTGGACATCTTCTTGCACACTTTTAATGCTTCCACACAGCTGGCTTCAGTTATAAATCACCCATGTCTTGAGGTAGTTCATAATGATGCGATTTACCTTATACTGTATGTTTGATTTGATTGGACAGCAATCACAAAACTGATTTTTCTAAACACCACAAAAACAGTTAACCTATCATAATAATGTTGTATCAATAAATATTTCCCACCAGTCCTGTATAAACTAAAGCAAGCAGAGTTTATTTGTCTATATATTTATATCGTGGGATGGCGGATCGCAAAAACTGTTTGAAGTAGTATATACACAGACCTGTGTGCTTCGTCAGCTTTTCTAAATAATTGACAATATTTAGCTATGATGTCTGTCTGCATTATATATATATATATATATATATATATATATATATATATATATATATATATATATATATATATATATATATATATATTGTTGTACTTATTTATTGTTTATTGTTAATATTTGATAATTTTTGCCTGTACTGTAAGAAGGTATGTGTATTGTAAATTGTACATGCTGTATTTTCTGTTTTTAAATAATAATAATAAACTTGAAATAAATTCTTAATACTAACCTCAAGCTTCTGTAACTGTATTAAAAATAAGATAAAGGAAAGGAGTAAATCACGATAACTTTTGATTTTTAATAATGACACTGAAAAAATGTTATCTCCTTACAATTAAAAATCTTTTGTTGTCTTTCTTCAACTAAAAAAAATATATAATGTTCACAATCTAAGTGAAAAAAAAATCATATTACTCAAAATGTAAAAATATAGACTTATATGGTTCTTTGTTTATGTATGTTATTAGTAAATTTTGTGTTTTATTTACGCAAATTGTAAGTATATAACAGACCAAAATTTAACAAACTTGTGCAGTGCTTGTCACCATTTTGTGCTGCATGGACACATGGAAACAAACAACACAGCTAAATAAATGAGACTGGGAAAAATTTAATGAAAATAAAACTATTACATATCTTATTTTGTCTGCTTCGACTTTATTTTACAGGCATGTATTAGTGGGTTTTATGCACGTGACTTTTGTTGTTGCTATTATGGCCAACTGCTGATTCATGATTAATGAATGAAATTATCATTCAGCGATAAAGAAAGAGGATGTAATCAACATAATTATGAATGATACTGATTTTTTTTCTCCTTTTTTTTAATGTCATTTCTAATTTCAATAGATGCCATGTTGCAGTTAGGTCCACTATGAATATGGTTGTTAGCACGTGGGATGCTAAATTTGATTCTCTCTGACAGCAAAGCAATTGAATGCCAGAAGCTATAAATCATGACTTTATAAGTGAGAAGAAAGAAATTACAACAGCATGTGAAAGCAGAATCATTCATTTAGACAGTGATTAGCCGAAACCCACTGACAGTTTTGATTTCTCATTTTAAGATATTAATTATATATGAACATGCAGATGTAAAAGATTAATATAGCATTATTTAAGTAGTTATAATTGCACTGTGTTCCAGCTGCTTCGAATGTTATCACTGAATTAAATGTGCATTATCAGTGGTTATCAGCTGATAGACATGGGCAAGAAGGGGTCTTCTGCACCTACTGGTAGGCTCAGAAGGCTGTTATCATCAATCCACATGGTTAATCAGCTATACTAATAGAGAAGACTCCAGATCCAGATAAGTTTTTACATTACTGTGATGGTTTGGTTTAGGGATTTGGGTAGGGGTAGACGTTATTAAAATACAATAAATGGGGATTTTAATAAATAATATAAATAATTATTGCGGTTAATCAGCTATACCAATGAAGAAGACTCCAGATCCAGATCTGTTTTTACATTACTGTGATGGTTGGGTTTAGGGTTGGGGTAGGGGTGGACGTTAATAAAACACAATTAATGGGAAATTAAAAAAAAATAATAATAATACAAATAATTCTTGTCCAGCCAAAGATGTATGTGATATACAGCTGATTAACCATGAGAATGGACTATAACAGCCTTCTGAGCCTGATCCAGTGAAAATATTCAAATTGGCTATGTGTTCAATATGGCAGAATCAAGAAAAAAAGTAAAAAAAATAAAAAAATGTCCGGTGACTTTGTCGCACTTCTGCTTGTTCAAGAAGGTGTAGCAACCAAAAAACAAAAAAACAATAAAACAAAAAAACTAAAGATGAGCAAAGGTATTACATGTTTGGAACAACATGACATTAGCAATTAATTACGTATTTTTCATTTTGGCGTGATATTTACGTTAATTTATTTACCAGACATTTTTATCCAAAGTCAGTTACATAAAAGGGAAAAAAGCACTTTAAGTAACGAGAGAGTAGCAATATATAGATGTTATGGCAGGTTGGTTTTAGTTGTTTTTTAACACACACGCAAATATCTATATACAGGCGCACAGAGAAAAGAGTCTCTCATACATCTCAACAAACTCATCAAGCACGTCAATGAGAAGCAGACTGGGAAATGCATGTTTTTGACATGTCTTGTGTACAGAATGATGACATAAAATCAATAGTAGGGCAGCATTATATTGGACAAATCTGACATTGCATTTTTATTATTTATTTTTTTTGTGATATAAATATATTAAAGAGCCCTTATTATACATTAAATGGGTCATGTTTGGATTTTAAGGGTCTCCAACAACAGGCTGATAGGTCAAAAACACTTCTATGGTGTCTTAGCATGGAGTTAATCTGCGCTGATTGGACCAATGAAAGCCTGTTGCGATTGGTCAACAGCATTCAGCTCGAGATGTCTCTAGTCCAGCGTGGCTTATTAACAATATTTAAGTAGTCAAAGTGCAAAGTGTGTTTGTGAGCATACCTGCCAACACTCCTGCTTTTTTTATTCCGAGAGTCTCCTTAATTCAGACCCATCTCCAGCCACCCACCCATTTTGTTATAATCCTGGAAAACTCCCGTAAAGCTTGGCGATAATGCTGAGGTATTTTTTCAAAAATAAACCTCAACCATTGACTCTTCATAGTTTAATCTTTGGGTAGAGAAAATAAAATAATGTTAACTTTCCCTCACACTTCCAGGTAAGCACAGTGTGACTTGATTCAACCGATGTCTGCGACAGTGTGTGTCTAGCCTCTTTTTCTTTGCTCCTGTGCAAGTGAGTGGGGCCGCAAGTTTAAATTTTCATGGGTTAACTGGGTGGGGCATAAGTTCCTCTTTGGATGGTGAACTACAATGCTATAAGTGAATTTATTCCACGTATGGGGATTTCGTTCAGAAAGCCAATTGTCTGTAAGAGTATGTAAACGGGCCAATGAAATGCCAAATTAATTGTCAGCGTCAGCTTGCACACCTGATGCTTGTTGCAATCAATTTAGCATAGAAGCACAGGGAAAGCAAGAAGACACTAATCTTTTTGCTTCAGAGACTTCTACAGCCTTCTGAGAGAGTTGATGATGGTTCCTCCTGCTGATATCCAGTGATTTCGAGCAAACGATAGCGGTCTCCTGGTCCAAAGTGTGTACACACAACGGCAGACAGTCGAGCTGGGCATCTCCCTTGCCTGGAGTTCTTTTGGTCCATTCCTCCAGAGCGGTGCGTATAAAGTTGCAAATTTCACTAATAGAGCAGTCGTACAGCACGTCCTTTTCAGGATGGCGCTCCGACCGTGCATTTCTGGATGTGGTGGTTTCCTGTCCCCGGATGATGGGCATGAGCACTGTGTTGCATGTCTGGGGGTCCAGCATGTTAATGGGGTGCTCGCGGGCATTACATGGCATCATTGCGATGCCATATCTGTTGCGCAGTTAAGATAACGGCTAGCCCTTGCAAAAGGGCGAACCACCCCAGCTGTCACCTGCACTGCAGTGGGCACTCGGCAGGAGATTATCCGTCGCCTCTGGGCCCGCGGACCTCCCGCTCCTCCAAGCACTCCATCCAAGCTTCGAGCAGAGGAAGTGATCCATCTAACCAGATGGTAGCCCTTTCGTTTGATGACACTGGGGACAAGATGTCCACTGCTGCATCGGAGGGTGGGCTTTCATTGTCCGACGAGGATCCAGACCCGCTCGCCCCCTTAGGGCAGGTGACCACTGTCAAAAAGGATCCTGAAGCAGACATGTTAGCCATGCTTTCCTGGGCTGCTTTGGCCGTGGGGTTGGCTAGATGGGTGCTACGTAGAGGACAAGAGGGCCAAGCCTTCAAAGCCTCTCATCCCCCGGAGGTGCACAGTAGGCTCACGCAGTCTTGGGGGGCACATTTTTCTGCCCGTGCTGCGTGTCCCTCTGCCCCCACCACTCTTGACTGTGGAGCAGCCAGAGGGTATGGAGCGATTCCTCAAGTCGAGAGCACCATTGCGAACACTCGTTGTCCGCGTGGCGCCTCTTCTTGGTGGGGTCTGCCTCGTCTCCCGTCCAAAGCCAGTAGGTTATCTGCCTTTCTCTGAGCCAGAGCTTACAAGGCTGGCCCAGCTGCACGAGGGTGGGTCCGACCCAAGCTTGCTTCGCGAGCTCTGCACCACAACCGACTATGCTTTTTGGACCAATAAGTCCACTGCGTATGCGTTGGGGAGGACGATGTCCACATTAGTGGTCTAGGAGCGCCACCTCTGGCTAAACTTGGCTGATATGCGCAAAGTCATCAAAGTCCGCTTTCTTGACTTCCCATATCCCAAGCTGGCCTGTTCGGCGACACTGTCGGTGAATTCACCCAGGAATTCAAGGCGGTGAGAGAGCAGTCTGATGCGATGGGTGATGTCACCTATCGGCGGGACCGTAAGCCCGCTCCGCCCGCCGAGCCATCCATAACTGCTGCTCCTCACCGAAGGAGCCCCCTGTCTGACAGTGTCTTGCGAGAGGAGACTGCTGTCCTTCCGGTTGAAGAATACAATAAAGCTGGTCCCTCCAGCTGAGATGGAGAGTGGGATTTACAGCCCGTACTTCATCGTATCCAAAAAGGGCAGTGGGTCACGGCCAAATTCTAGATCTGCATGCTTTGAACCGCTGTCTGCACAAGCTACTTTTCAGAATGCTCACGCAGAAGCGCATCCTCCTGTGCGTTCGTCCTCAGGATTGGTCTGCAGCGATAGTCCTGAAGGACATGTACTTCCATGTCCTGTGGCGTCAAAACCTTCTCCACCAATCAGATCGGCACCTTTGTTCACGTGCACGAACTGCTGAAGTTACTGTAAACAGCACTTGGAGGCGCTCAACCATAAAACTGTCAATGCGAGCGCACATTGAAGAAGATGCCCAGAGGTGATATGAACGTGGAGCTGCTTATTGCTGTGGTAAACAAAAATAATTTCTTCATCGCTAGAGCTGGAGCTGCTGCTTGAACCATCCATGCTTGTTCGAGCCACCAGTAAATTTAACAACATGCGTGTGACTGTGAACTTCCGCTCCTCCACTTCTTCTGTGTTATAACCGGGTGTCAGAAGCTTATAGTTGTGCAGCGCCATCTAAAGTCAAAAGAGTGATTTAGCATACTCTTCTGCTTGACGCCAGTGAATAGCACTTAGGTTTGAACACTGAAAAACATTAAATGCTGACGATAAACGCAAACAAAAAACGTCCCAGTGTGTAGGAGCCTTTAGCTGGATATTTCACTTCATTTAGAGTTGTGTCACACACTACATGGAATATCATTCTCAAAAACCCATAAAAGAGGCTCTTTTATCGATTAATACAATTCGAAAAGTATACAATCATTTAAATTGATTCGGATTGATTCTTTAGGAAAGTTAATCAACCATTACATATCAGAAATCTACAGAGCAAAGATTTAATAAGAAATTTTTATGTGTTTTTTTTGGGGGGGGGGATTCTACTAATATTCAGTTACATATATTGCATAATTAAAGGTGAAATCACAGTACATAATCTTCAATGTATAAATGAGAAAATATAATTTAGTAAAATAAATCATTATTTTGCTCTAAGGATCAACTCTATTGGACACCTTCACAATCATGCTTGAAATGTCGAGATGAGCTTTTTCAGTTGCAGCTCTGAGACTTCGATCTTCCAGTCTTCATAAGAACTTCTCCAACATTTGAGTCTTTTCAGAGGTCACTGAAAACACACTTATTTTCTTCAGCTTTTACGCATGTGTTGTGTCATGTGTTTATGTAGTTTGGTTCATTGTATGTTTGCATCTATTAAGTGTTTATGTACAGCACTTTGGTACCCATTGTATTTGGTTGAAAGTACTCTAAAAATTAACTGAGTTGAGTTAATTATGAAAATGAAAC